>NC_136635.1:31020028-31115028 GCF_949748355.1 Melanostigma gelatinosum
GGCCTTGGACAGATCTCGCTGTGGAGACAGAAGCAGACTTGTTGAATCCTCGAAACGTGACAACGAGAGGAAGACGAGACAGGAGGAAGCAAAAGTGCCTTCAACAAACAGCCGCGCGACGTTTCCTCATTATGAAGTGATGCTAGTGTGAAGGCTGTTAGTGTGAACTATGATCCACAAGAAGAGCTTTTAACTGCAGAAATCCACCCTTTTGCTTAAACACTATCAAGTATCATCACGTTATTTGCATCAAGCTATTTTGAGAAGTGTTGTAATGGAGCTACCAGCCAGCAGACGAATATTTACAGAATGTAACGTACATAATACAGTTTCACACACTTTAAACCTGCATCTGCTGCCGTGTGACGTTCACAATATAATCAAAATACTCAAACATATTACAATTTGAACCTTAATTCATGATCCTGAACATAGCTCCAGATGGCCATGTTGTCTGTTGTTAAAGGTGATATATCAATAAAGTTACCGGTACATGTAAACGTTTATATTATTGCCACCCTGAGAAGTTTCCAGCTTTTGGGTGTTTTGGCGTTCCTCAAATTCTTCGATCTGTGACTCAAACTGGACAAACTGGACAAACTGGACAACCCACTGCATGCTTTCTAAGGCGGGGCTGATGTCGGTCTGAACGCTGACTGTGCACGTTAAAGCTAAAGCAGCAGGTTAAGTTACTCTTTCAGGGTAATGTTGCCTTTAGTTAGAGGCATGCGTTACTGCAATGAGAGAGATTAGTCAGAATTACACAGTTTTAGGATTCCAAACACACCTTGACTGAACAGATTCAGTGTTGCCCAAGTCCCTCTAAAACATAAATGTACACCATCAGCATTCACCACACGCTTAAATGTGTTGTTGCACAGAAATGAGGAAAAAGGAAGCGGAGAAAATAGAGTGGAGACAAAAGAGTAAATTACCACAAACTGGGAATATGTGCTGGCAACAGAGGCGATGCTGAAGTTCGGCTGTGGACTCGCAGGGGTCAGCAACGCACCGCTCAGAGGGCTCCCCTTCAGCTGGGCCTCGTTCTCCTTGTTGCAGCCCTGCAGCGGAGGGTTGGGGGGTTTACCGCCACCCCGTGTCCACGATGCCGGAGCCTGGAGGGACACACGTCAGACCGACTATCCTCTTTAACGACACAGCGGTCACATTTCACAGTGAGATGATGAATCAGCGTGAGCGCAGCGCAAGAAAACACGAGTTCACATTCAAGACAACAGAAAGACTTCGGCTGAGGTTACGTACACTCCAAAGCACCAACATGGAGCCGACTCAGTCAATATTATAATCAGCTGGTTCTTCCAGAAGAGAAATACTTGCAAACTACTTTGTTTTCGCTGAACCCTGAAAGTTATTTCTCATTGACAATATGGCAGAAAGTGCAGTTTTCAGCCTCTCAAATGTTTTGTATCATATTAAACTGAGACCGTGAAAGTGTCGATGCTTTAGGTTTCAGTCCTGAAACAATGGAAATGTGGTCAGAGTTCAGCAAGAATTCCAGACCAACATGATGTTTTTCTGAATTGTGTGTAGGTCTGTTGCTTTGTGGCTCAATCACCGTTGTGTGACCTCCTTCAGCGATAAATAGCGACTTACCAGATATTTATGTCAATTTAAATCCTTAAGATTGCCACTTAAACGATATCACCGCTGACATGCCGGTATTTTTGCATCCTCATTTCCAGTGTCGTCAACTTAGACGTGCAGATAGAGTTCCAGATCAGATTCAAAATGAACTTCTTCTCGTTTTGACTTCCTTTAGTTTGGCCAGTGAGGCTCAGGTTGTGGTTGTTAAACCTCGGATAAAGGGATGAAAGCGAGACGCAACGTGTGAGCGGGCCCTTCGTCTTCTTGAAAATGAAACCAACCTTGTTAGCGGACAGAGGCGGGCGGGGCGCAGGCGAGCGGCAGAGGGTTCCGCTGTAGACGGAGCGGCTGGTGCTGTTAGAGGTGCCGCTGGAAAGGCTGGAGGTCGCATTGAACTGAGGAGGGAGGCGGAGGGGAGCGGGTTAGAGGCCACATTTGCACCGAAGTAGAAAAGTGAAATTGTTTTGCTACCTTTCGGGATTTAATTGGGGTTTGAGTGGCGAGGAGTCTGCGTTTGGTGGGGGTCCGTACCGCCGTCCCGTACAGCATATCCTCCTCCGTCTGCTTGCTCTTCTTGAGATGCTGTGAAGAGTTTGTAGAGAGCAGAGTGAGCAACACATCCGGGCTACACGAGCCCAGAACAACGCCGCGGCAGCGCGCTTACCCTCTCTTGTTTCTCCTTCTCCTTCTCTACTCGGTGCAGATCCCACTGTTCCTCCACATACTGCAGAAACTTCTGCCCGTTTACCAGGAACTCACGATCCTGTTCGCTTTCCCACGCACCGATCTGGGCTTTTAATTTATTTTCCAGCTAAAAAAACAACAAAACACAAACGCATGAGTTAGTGTTGAATGCTGAAAAGAGAAGCGAGTTGAGAATGAGAGGCCTCACAGCTTACCTTGGGAAGGCTCTTGTGCAGCTCAGACCTCTCCTTCTCCTCTTTGAGGAGATTCCCGCCTCTGTTGGTGAATCTGGTTGGATCTGTGGCTTTCTTCTGTGAGAGAAAGATGAAAGAGAAAGTTCCACCTCAGCTCCTAAAATAACTATAATACAATAAAATACAGACACTCAGAACCTGAAGGACACAAATGTCCCCATTGAAAGCACAATGTTTTTGCCACAGCAGAGTCATGTATTGTATTATATCAGGCTTTCAATCTAGAGCCATGGATTCAGAACATGCGTTTGAAGGATAACTCCAGGATGTCAAACTGATTCATCAGAGAAAACAAGTTAAAAGATAGAAGCTGAAGTGTAAAAGTGAACCAACACGTCACCTGGAGATCCAGACAGAAGACAATGAAACTAAAGAACACTGGTCCTCTTTATTCACCGTTCATCATTCAAAAGAGTGAACTTCAGCACACCAGTAGGTCGAGAGGTGCGCAGGAGAATACCGAGCTCGATGTACCAAAACACTGACTAAATATCTCTGAATGAAGTGAAGAAGACAGTGAGCGGGAGTCCTCTGCACCGTTACCATCATTAAAATGCATTCAGTGTAACTTCATAGACGTGCTAACGTACTCTGCTAATGTTAGCTCCACGAACTCCAAATCCACTAAACCAGCCTGAACATGCAGAACATCTGAAGCGTCTGTGGAGACGAACAGTCGCTGGCCGATGCTACGCTATGATTGGCCAGTCTGTGTTTGTGGGCGGGACTTCGAGACGTTTTGTTGCTCCTCTGGTTTCTGCTCACAGCGAGTGTTAGTTTCCCGTTCCCCGTCACATGGTACTCACCTCCAGCTGCAGGAAGAGTCTCCAGCTGTCCTCCCACTGGTGAACGCCGTCATAAAGCCCCCCGTGATCCTCATAATGCTGCTTCAAGCGCTGGATCTCAGCGTCATGCAGATGTAACAGATCTTCAGTAACGTCCTCTACAAGAACAATTAAAACTCAATTAAAGTCTCAGCACTTTTCTAAACTCTAGTATTTTTGTGACGAAGACAACGTCAAACTAAACCCACCGCTAAAATATGGAGCGAACGCCTGCCGCTGGTCGCTGCTGAAGAAGCACTTCTCCCAGAGCACGGCGATCTCAGAGCGGATGGCGTCCGTCACGTTGTGGATGTTCAGCCGCTTGAGCTCCTCCAGACGCTGAACTTCTGCTTGTAGCTGAAGAGGAGAAAATAAAAAGTGCAAACTTAAATGAGCAGAAGAACAAACTAGGAACCAGGAAGTAATCGTCAAATCGTCTCACCGCTTCCAGGTTCCTCCTCCTGGACGTGACCATGTGTTCGTTGAAGGCCCCTCTCTCCTCCTGAGGCACGTCCAGTCTTCCCCACAGCCGCTGGATCTTCTCACGGTGAGCCTCGCACGTCGCCTCGTTCTCCGCCTTGTGCTCCTCCAGCTGCAGGATCGACACGAACACCGTTGGATCGCTTATTATATCAACGCATCAAACATGAGGGTGAAGAGCGGAGGAGGAGGAGGAGAGAGGAGAGCTCCGCCTCATCTTCTCAGAAACTAACGCTCAGGATTATAACTCGCTGAAGGGGAAACGGGGACCAAACGAGAGATTCCCTCAGAGATATTAACGCAACATATTATTTGGATAAGATTGCCTGAGAGAAACGTCATAAACGCATTCAAAATGTCATTACATTACATTTAAATGAACACGGATATTAACAGTGTGGTGATGCAAGTTATAATGTTCGAGAAAAGTGTATTTTCCTAAATGCTGAGACTCCTTAGAGCAGGGCTCTCAAACTCATCTTCACTCCGGGCCACATCAGCATCATGGTCGCCCACAAAGGGCCGGTTGTAAATGTCATTACTCGTAACATATTGTTCAATAACTCTCTGCATTCACAGTTTAAAGTAGTCTTCAATGTACTCACAATACATTTCCATGTCAAATGTACAGTAACCAGCCAAAGAGCTGCTTCTATGACTCTCAGAATTATGACTTTCTATCATAGTTATGACTTTCTATCTCATAACTTCGAATTTCTATCTCATAATTTCGACTATGGGGATATTTTTATTATCACGTCTAACTTAAAAGGAAAAAAAAAAAAAATATATATATATATATATATATATATTTTTTGCTGGCGGATTCGCGGGACACACAAAATGACGTAGCGGGCCGGATTCGGCCCGCGGGCCGGGAGTTTGAGACCCCTGCCTTAGAGACATTAAACCTGCTCATTACTCAGAACAGATGAACTGTAGCTTCAGCACTTTGCGAGCCCACAAAAGAAAAGTGTGCTGAAGAGCCACCGCCGCTGCTACAAGTCCATCCTCTGGGAAACACTTATTCCTGAAGGAGCTCAAAATGACATTAAATGACATTTTGTACAACAAAACGAACATCTTACCTGACAAACAAGCAGTTTGAGTGACGTGATGTTGTCTATCGAGAGGCAGAACGAGTCCTCGTCCTCACAGACCACGTCCTTCTCAAAGCTGGTCTCGGGGACGTGGTCCAGCTCTCCCATGTACAAGATGATCCGCCTCTTCAGGTCCGTGAACTCGGCGTACCGCCTCGCCTGGAACCACCAGAGCGGCGCACCATTTGGTCAAGAACAGATCAGAGTAGTGTTCATGACAAACGTGTCTGTGTAGGTGTTGTAGTGAGCTGCTGTTTGTTGTTATATGACAGACATGTACATCAACACCAACTTCATCTTTACTGTAAAATGTCAAAAGCAAAGGTGTCGAGCATTCGGGAGTGTATTCTCAAATGTCCTCTCGATGTCTTGATTCATGTGAAAACACATCAAACCAAGAAAAACACATAAACTATCATCTCAAAGCCTTACATCTCTTTTCGGGTCAAACAGAGCTCAAGGAAGAGAGAATCACACTCTTTCCATTTTCAACCCGGGGTTTGAATTTATTGTAGACGCGTATACATTTAATAAACAGCCAAAAAGAGGCTTTCGTCAGCTCCTGCTCATTGTAGAAATATGACTGTTTTCTCTTATTCACAGCACCACCGCGCTGTCTCCCTCTCTTGTTCTCTGCCTTTTATTTTAAAATCAGGAAGCCGACAGCAAAGCCTAACTTTACTTTTTAACGTTTGTTAACGTTTGACCAACTGGGGACGGTCATCCCTGCAAACCCCACCCTGAAAGCCTAATGACCAGTGTCTTTTTAGGGGCTAACAGACCCCTACAACTCAATCTAGACCCCGGTCCCTGCAGTCGAAACAGAATGAGTTCCTTGAAACGGTTCCCTGGTGAAAGTTCCTGCTGCTGAAAAAGGAGCTAGAGACGATTATTGTGCTGCAAAGACAAACCTCCAGCTGCAGTAAGACCTGGAGCTCTCTAGGAGAAACACTTTCCTCCTCATGCAGTCAAAATAAGTCCACAGACGTCACAAAGCGAGCGCTCACCTTCTCCGTGTTCTGGTTGGCGATGTGCTGGCTGAAGCTCTCCAGTTGTTCCGGCGTGGGGACGGAGTGAAGAAGGATGCCGTACGGCATGGAGCACAGGATGTCGCAGAGGTCCTGGTCCTGGTCCAGCAGAGCCTTCAGCTGCTGCATCCGCTGAGCCTTCTCCGTCATCAGAGCCTCCACCTGGGTACGGATGTTCTTCTCCTGCTGGAGCATGCTGATGCCAGTCTCCTCCTGAACGCACGAAGAAGAGAACGACAAGTTCAGGATGTTTCTAAAGCCACTAGAGTCGGTTTATCGTCAACTAATAACTACAATCACTGAGAGGCGTTTTATATTAACTGACGTTACGCAAAATGAAAACATAAGTGAGCAAGCAGGTCAACATTCTGAAATAACTAAATAAAACTGAAATATTTGCATGAGTCAGCAGCATTGACTCTGCTGGTGGTCGTTACCTCAAACATGGGCAGCTGGAGTTCCAGGTAGAGCTTCTCCATTTCGGTCCTGCAGCTTTGGATGCTGCTCATGAGTCTGGTCCTCAGAGACTCCTCCTCTCTGATCATCATCTCCAGCAAACTCTGGGAGGTGAAGACAGTGAAATGAATCAGCATTGTGCAGCAGACAGATGTGTGGATCTATTGAAATCCAGAAACAGATACCGAGGGCCGATATGGATACAGCTATTAATTAAAGTGATGTCTTTCCGGTCCCAACGTGTATTTGGAGTTCACTTTGTATCCAGTAATACTGGTCCAGCTTTATTTGTACCTGATCTAGTTTATCTAGACACACTACTGATGAGAGCACAACGTACTTCAACTCAACTGTAGAAAACACGACATTTGAATTGTTGCATTACATGATAACATTTGTTTTTTTCCTCCACTGGAAGCTTCCTTGTTCTCACACGGCTGCCTCAAATGAAAATTACTTTTTCACATGACACATCTGTGCGATACATGCGCCATTACTCCGACATTAGCCCTGCTGCTGACAGCAGGAACCACATGAGTGCCCATCAGTTGGAGGACGCGGAGCAAAAGAGAATAAAAACTGTCAGCATGTTGAAACTAACGTCATCAGTCGACAGGCGATTGGGCTCTTTTCATGACGGATGAACGCCTGTCACTGTTCTGGACATTTCTAAGATACATCTCAGATAAATCAGTCGTAAAAAGTAGAGAGTGATTAATACACGTTAGATACTCTGGTATCAATGTATGTGGCAGCAAATAAACAAAAACAACAACTGCATGTTTGAAGCCTTCTTGAAACTACAAGTATGTTTATACACCGTAAAATGTCTCAATCAGTTCATATCTTGGTCCCATTATTTCATTAACAGAATATCAATATCAGATAGTTGTCTGTGAACTTTAGCAGATTCCTGCACAAACCTGTACCGCTCTCATCTTAAAACTGATATATTGTGCTTTTTTCACCATGTTTCCTATATTTATGTTTCTTGACTTTGACTTTTTATTTTCTCTCATCCAAAACACAGAGGTAAAGTCCTGGGATGTGAAAACCCACCTGGTAATAAACCTGATTCTACTTTGATTGCCAGAGGTCTCGATGGTGTGGTTAGTTTCACTCACCCCCTCCCCTCCCGAAACCTGTTTATAATCCCTCAGATCACAGATACATTTGCTGACCGAAGAAAGCACTAGGTTTCTTGACATTAACTGGAGGTCTCACCTTAATGTGGTTCTTGACGACATTAACTGGAGGTCTCACCTTAATGTGGTTCTTGACGACATTAGTCCTCTGCAGTCTCTGGTCCTCGGGGATACCGATCTCCTCCCAAATGTCCTTCAGGTGGCACAGTGCTTTATTCAGGCACGACACGGCCTCTGCTGCGAGCACCTCGCTATAGGGACAGACAGCAGGACAGGTGATCAATACACATATTGGCACCAGTAGTGACCTTTGAAAACCACAGAAGTCACGTATCTGATCAAGCTAACAGACGCTAGAGTTGTTTTAGCTAATGCTAGCTAGCTAATTTGATCAACAGTGATATCTCATTTACAGAATATCCAAGTTTATTTAACGGTTAATAAACTATAAAAATCTCACCTCTTTCTCATTGTTGAATTCCACTCTGTTGTGATCATCGGTGAAGAGTTTAAAACAAAGTAAAAGTTGCCACAGAGACGAGCGGAGCGTCACCTCTCTCTCTCTCTCTCTCTCTCTGTCCGTTTGTACGCAGTTCAAAATACGAGTGCCACGGCGTTCTGCTCTCTGATTGGCTCGTTCCACAGGAGCGCGTGTTGGTCAAATCAATGTCGGCCGCTGAGGGGGGCGTTTCGCCGTTTCGAGTGAACCGCCCATCGCTGGACAACCGAAGAGAAAAAACAAACGCACTACTTTCATTGAGGGTGTGGTGATGTTCAGCAGCAGTTTGACACTTCATGTAACAGAGGTGCGGTGGTTCATTTTAGACGTTGAAGAATTCACAGCAGACCAGTGATGGAAAAAGTATTCAGATAAAGTAAAAGTACTTATACCACGCTGTGGAACAGTTACAGCTGGCACGACAACATCAGTTGTCGTTACACTTTTATATAAATACCTTGAGCTCATTGCACCAGTAACGCAGCTATCAGCAGAAAAAAATAATAAAAGGTCAAGCAGTGTCCAGAGAACGCAACAACATTTTATTAACACACAAACATTAGAAAAAGAACATGGAGCATAAAAGCAAATGTAGATACATATTTATAAAATCATTCATTCTCACTTTACAAATATAGGGAATCAGACAAAAACAAATCAACATATAAAGCATTGAACACAGAACGAATAAACAAACACATGAACTCATTGTAATTAATTAAATAACAATAGCCTGTCAAATTTGAACATTTGAATAATACAGAACCGATTCCTTATCATCAACATTAATCAAATACAACAAGTAGAAAAATAAACTGATTAACTTCACTCATCTCCAACGGCTTCTCTGGTCTGAGTGGAGTCACCAACCACCGTTACTCTGACTCTGATAGGGGGAGTCTTCATTACAGCCTCAATTTTTGTTTGTTTTTGGGATACACCCGATCACCAGGAGAAACCCCTACATGACAGAACACACACTGATGGGAGGGGCTAAGTGACACCTGCCTATCAGATTCTATCACATTCATACACCGTAGGCAGCACAGCTACGGGAGCAATTCTGGGGTTAAGTGTCTTGCTCAAGGACACATCGACATGCGACGAGCAGAGCCGGGGACTGAAGGACGACCCTGCTCTCCACTTAGCCAGAGTCGCCCACACAGAAGGAATGGGTGACAGAGATGGACGGATGGTGCATAGAAGGAATGGGTGAGGGAGATGGAGGGAGGGTGGATAGAAGGAATGGGTGAAGGAGATGGAGGGAGGGTGGATAGAAGGAATGGGTGAAGGAGATGGGGGGAGGGTGGATAGAAGGAATGGGTGACAGAGATGGAGGGAGGGTGGATAGAAGGAATGGGTTAGGGAGATGGAGGGAGGGTGGATAGAAGGAATGGGTTAGGGAGATGGAGGGAGGGTGGATAGAAGGAATGGGTGACAGAGATGGAGGGAGGGTGGATAGAAGGAATGGGTGAGGGAGATGGAGGGAGGGTGGATAGAAGGAATGGGTGACAGAGATGGAGGGAGGGTGGATAGAAGGAATGGGTTAGGGCAGGGGTCGGCAACCTCGAGCCACATGTGGCTCGCGAGCCGCATGTGGCTCTTTAGCCTCTCTGTTGCGGCTCCCTTGAGGTCCCCAACTGGCGCACCGGATCCAGGAACTAAAAACCGATAGATAATTCGGAATTATACATATTATTATGAATATCTTTAGATTTTTGACTGCTGATCAGACAAAACATTAGAAGGTTGATGTCTTCAATCAGTGAGCTACATGTTTGGAGCTCCAGACTTAATGTAGCACTCTTGATAGATTTCTGTAGTAATAAAAAGGAGAAGTGTGTTTGTATGTAAGAGAGAAAAATGAGTAAAAACAAAAACATCTGCATGAGAATATATCTTTTTATTGATCCATTAAATGTTTCATAAATGACAAGGTGCAGCCCTAAAGGGCTTTTGACATGTGATGATAACATTTGACACAATGATTATGATTAGGGCGGCACATATGAATTAAATCATGTCATACATAACAATAGAAGCGTTTGTAAAGCTACATGATGGATTACTGAACTGAAACGTTCTGGTTTCCTGTTTGCACGGGCACAGATGTTTCCTCGCTATAGTAAGTATTTCCACCTATAAGCTGTAGACATGTATAAAGGATTTAATATAAAGCTCATTCATTTCAATGGGCACAGAAGATACACGAGCACTCAATATCTGACAGCAAAACGAATCAAAAGCTTTACGTAGTCAAATGTAATTAATGCAGAACTGCTATTCTGCATGCTGTCTTAACGTTCCTCTGCGGACAAAGGTTGGTATTTGACCTTTGACATCCTGGCCTTGTACAGGACCACGGCACTGATCATGCCAACAGCTGCGAGAAGACATCCAGCGATGAACACCAGGTTCAGATTCAGGTGGAGCGCTGGAGAGACAACAAGCACCATGTTTTACCTTGATCTGGTCCAAAGTGGCTCAAACAAGTGACGTGTGCTGGTAACAGAGAACCTTTCTCTGGTTTCATACCTGAGCTCTCGCTGCTCTCCGCTGATCTCTTTAAACGCAGGGGACCCTGGGAAACGAAGTGCCGGGCACTCTCCACGGCACCCTCTCTCTTTCTGCGGTGATGAGGCCAAGTGGCTGGCGTTGTGGAGCTGATGCATCCCTGAGAGGACCTGGTGTTGGGTTCCCCTGCTGCACACATCAGGACTGTGCAGCTGATGTACACCTGAACGAAACAGAACACGCTGTCATCACACCAGCAGACGGACCGACAGCAGAGCTGTGCTCAGATCCAGTTAAAACCTCCGCTCCACTTTGCATCTCCACGACAGTCAGTGACGTCCACCTCGTCCTCAAGTCCATCTGTGTCAAGCGGTGCCAGTTCATTTCTTAAAACCTCGTCAGCGCTGAGTTTATTAGAGATGCAGTTTTTCTGTCATGATCGTTAGACATCAGATTCACAAAGTGAAGCCACAGGTTGTAACAACCAGTCAAGTTCATAATAACCACATTCAAAAATGAATTTAAAAGGAAATACAATGTTGTTCTATAAAAGGTAAGCTCGGAAACATAGATTGAGTTTCACAAAACATGTCAAAGACTACGTGTTTTTGTTGACAAATTGCTTTTCTTGAATTGCTCGACTAATCTTTATTGAAAACGTCTATTTGATTTAGTATTCTACAAAGTCTGACATTATTATGTTCAAATATGTTTTTGATCAATTATTGATGTGATAAGCGTCTCAGGTGTTTTCAGAGATTTGCTTCTCTCTGATTGGTTGTTACGCCCTGTGGCTTCAGTGCAAACATGTGTTGCTTCACATGGTGTGTTATACCTGATGAAGATCCATGACAGAAACATTGTGCCTCGAATAAAGTTCACATGACTGCACCTGTCCACCAAGTGTGCATTGATTACCACTTAGTACAACTAGTCAGATAAATGAAAGGACGTCATGAACTGGACCTATTCGTTGGAGCATTTAGAGATCTCCCAGAGACATCAACAGTCCTCTGCTCCGTTCTTCACCTGGTCAAACATGCCGATGAACTTGAAGGCCTTCATGCTGAACCTGAATTGTCTCGGGTGGGAGGGGGAATGGATCTGAACGGTCGGGTCCACTTTACACCTAGTCAGAGCAAAACACAACAAAAAGATGAGACATGTTGCCTTTGTTACTCTGTGCCTTACAGTGGATGCTGCTATAGGGGCAGAGGTATTGTTCTATTGGTATTCACACAATAAGAAAAGTACTATAGGTTCTACAAAAGATGGAGTCAGTGAAGCATTGACGTCTACATCCTGACAGGGTGACATTACACAGAAGAGCCTCGAAGCAACAATCAGAGAACTAATCTTTACAAATGCTTTGTTGTGCCCTCTATCGCCACTAGGGGGTGTGTCCATGCCTACCCATTCTCAATGATGGAGTAGGTCTGCTGGGAGTTCTGGTTGTCATATGGTGAAGCCCTGCAGGACTCCACAAACAGCACGGTGTTGTTGACGGAGGAGGTGGCCTCTATCTGCATGTAGATCATGCTCCATATGTCATACACCACCGGGTATGAAGTTGGATCAACCATGGCTTGGTATTGGTCGTTAGAATAGAACTCAAACTGGTAGGTGAACCTGCCGAAGCCCCTGTCCCACATTGAGACGATGGGCCTGTGTACTGTGAAGGCCAGTGTCACGTTTCCACGTTTGGGGTACTGGCAGTAGAACTGTATCTCCAGCAGGTGTTTCCTGGTGATCACGTCAGCTGTGTTGTCAAACGTGGTGATTTCATTCTTGAACCTGAGGTAATCCCCGTCTTCCTGCAGTGAACAAAGGTCATGTATTCAGTCCTCGTACTGCTAGATAAAGGCAACACCAACGACTGAGAGAGAAGAGCAGCCGGTAACAAAAGCCTGCGTTACCTCGAGCTCAGTGCCACAACCGCTGAGGGGGATGTCGGCGAAGACGTAAGTGCTGTTGGAGCGCAGCCTGCAGGCGATGTTGGCGCCGTCGTTGAGCCGCAAATGATCCTCATGGAGTCCATGGAATGAAGACTTCTCAACCTCTACTCTCATCGTGGACTCGGTGCAGATCACATGGGAATTAACTAGAAGAAGAGAGTGTGAGAAAATACACATTATATACCAATGGTGTACTTATTTACAGGGGGCAGTAATGCCAACAAGAACTTCAGCAACGTTCCAGACAAAGACTGTGATGTTTCCATCAAAAAGAAAGTTTCTTTAAGTTCTGCTGGTTTGGTTTCACTGGTATGAACAGTGAACGTGGTATTTTTGTGTCGAGCAAGAATGTTTTGCGTCCAATGACGGCTCTGAATTTTGTCTTGTAGGAAGGTTCAACCAATCACAGCACTTTATAGAAGTGCGCGCCTCGCGGCTTTTTAACCTCTCATGTACGCCAGCCATGCAGACACTATTTGGCTCTTTAACTTAGTATTCAGTATCTGATATATTTGGTGAAAATACACACCATTACAGATGTACTTAAACAACTAAATGTTGAGATTAAAGTAGACTCACCTTGCACCTTCCGAACTTCTACCAGAACACACCTCATCTCGGACTGATAGACGCCGGACCTGAGGAGCATCGGTGAACGCTGATTTAATGCCTGCTACTCTTTCAGTTAGGCCGATATGTCATGTTCAAATTATTACTGGTGATTTTGGCTCCTAATTGATGAATCTCTACCTTGTTGAGAAAAACACCAAACACAGAGAAATGTCACTCACTGTGGAGATGGGGTGGCGTGGTGATTGTGACTGTGATGGTGTGTGGCTTACCCGGTCACCGCTTCAACAGCAAAGCAGATCGGGAAAAACTCCCCCAGGTCATCTTGGATAGGCGTCCACCTGATGACGAACTCCCCATGTGTGTTCCTTTCCTCGGTGATGTTCAGTGGGCCGCTGATGATGATGTCCTGTATTCTGTGTGATAACAAAGCAAAGAAAGCAGAGATTTATTGACTCTTTCCTCTCTGATGTTATCTCACGCGCCTCAAGGCAGCACCGGTCCCGTCGGCTCTCACTCACGTTGCGCGTGATGCTCGTGCTCTGACTCTGATCTCCACTTCTCTGTCGACCTCTGCATGGAGGCGGGCTCCGTTTAAAGGTGTCGGGGGCAAAAGCTCTGGCAAGTAGAGTCCCTCCTGACACGAGGGAGCAGCTGGGTCCACTGGAGTTAAAAGATAGAAGATTCATTTAAGTTACAAAGTGCAATAAGTAAGTTATACTTAAAAACTGACACTTTGCTGCTGTCTGTGGATCACAACTTCAAAGCTGCCGCAGCAAGTGTTGCTGATTTCTATCAAAGACAAATGGCCTGCTGGCTGTAGCTGTTCATGTTGTTCATGAAAAGAGTTTAAAGAGACATGTTTTTACAGGACAGAGACGTTCAATGTGGGAAACTAAATTCACAGGCAATGGTTTAGTGGACAAATAAAATGTTAAAAATCTAAAGCTGGTTTCTGGTCAAACTGTTCTCAGAGACTCCTGACTTGAAGATTTCTAAAATAATGTCTTCTGCCATGTGTAACATCTCATTAAAGTGTTGCAGAGCTGCAACATGAAGCAGGGTTTTTGTGGATTGGCTCATTGAAAATGCTGTCACACAATAAAAATAACTCACCAAGAAATGAGAACTGCAAAGGTAGTTTACTGAGTGAAGGTGTGGTTATTGGTGCTGCTGTGGTTGTTGCTGCTGCTGTGGTTGTTGGTGCTGCTGTGGTTGTTGGTGCTGCTGTGGTTGTTGGTGCTGCTGTGGTGGTTGGTGCTGCTGTGGTTGGTGCTGCTGTGGTTGTTGGTGCTGCTGTGGTTGTTGGTGCTGCTGTGGTTGTTGGTGCTGCTGTGGTTGTTGGTGCTGCTGTGGTTGTTGGTGCTGCTGTGGTTGTTGCTGCTGCTGTGGTTGTTGGTGCTGCTGTGGTTGTTGGTGCTGCTGTGGTTGTTGGTGCTGCTGTGGTTGGTGCTGCTGTGGTTGTTGGTGCTGCTGTGGTGGTTGGTGCTGCTGTGGTTGGTGCTGCTGTGGTTGTTGGTGCTGCTGTGGTTGTTGGTGCTGCTGTGGTTGTTGGTGTTGCTGTGGTTATTGGTGCTGCTGTGGTTGTTGCTGCTGCTGTGGTTGTTGGTGCTGCTGTGGTTGTTGGTGCTGCTGTGGTTGTTGGTGCTGCTGTGGTTGGTGCTGCTGTGGTTGTTGGTGCTGCTGTGGTGGTTGGTGCTGCTGTGGTTGGTGCTGCTGTGGTTGTTGGTGCTGCTGTGGTTGTTGGTGCTGCTGTGGTTGGTGCTACTGTGGTTGTTGGTGCTGCTGTGGTTGTTGGTGCTGCTGTGGTTGTTGGTGCTGCTGTGGTTGTTGGTGCTACTGTGGTTGTTGGTGCTGCTGTGGTTGTTGGTGCTGCTGTGGTTGGTGCTACTGTGGTTGTTGGTGCTGCTGTGGTTGTTGGTGCTGCTGTGGTTGGTGCTACTGTGGTTGTTGGTGCTGCTGTGGTGGTTGGTGCTGCTGTGGTTGGTGCTACTGTGGTTGTTGGTGCTGCTGTGGTTGTTGGTGCTGCTGTGGTTGGTGCTACTGTGGTTGTTGGTGCTGCTGTGGTTGTTGGTGCTGCTGTGGTTGGTGCTACTGTGGTTGTTGGTGCTGCTGTGGTGGTTGGTGCTGCTGTGGTTGGTGCTACTGTGGTTGTTGGTGCTGCTGTGGTTGTTGGTGCTGCTGTGGTTGGTGCTACTGTGGTTGTTGGTGCTGCTGTGGTTGTTGGTGCTGCTGTGGTTGGTGCTACTGTGGTTGTTGGTGCTGCTGTGGTTGTTGGTGCTGCTGTGGTTGGTGCTACTGTGGTTGTTGGTGCTACTGTGGTTGTTGGTGCTACTGTGGTTGTTGGTGCTGCTGTGGTTGTTGGTGCTGCTGTGGTTGGTGCTACTGTGGTTGTTGGTGCTGCTGTGGTGGTTGGTGCTGCTGTGGTTGGTGCTACTGTGGTTGTTGGTGCTGCTGTGGTTGTTGGTGCTGCTGTGGTTGGTGCTACTGTGGTTGTTGGTGCTGCTGTGGTTGTTGGTGCTGCTGTGGTTGTTGGTGCTGCTGTGGTTGGTGCTACTGTGGTTGTTGGTGCTGCTGTGGTTGTTGGTGCTGCTGTGGTTGGTGCTACTGTGGTTGTTGGTGCTGCTGTGGTTGTTGGTGCTGCTGTGGTTGGTGCTACTGTGGTTGTTGGTGCTGCTGTGGTGGTTGGTGCTGCTGTGGTTGGTGCTACTGTGGTTGTTGGTGCTGCTGTGGTTGTTGGTGCTGCTGTGGTTGTTGGTGCTGCTGTGGTTGTTGGTGCTGCTGTGGTTGTTGGTGCTGCTGTGGTTGTTGGTGCTGCTGTGGTTGTTGGTGCTACTGTGGTTGTTGGTGCTGCTGTGGTTGGTGGTAGGGAGCGGACATATCTCTTACTCCTCCCAACCAGTGGGGCCTTGTAGGATCGGGATCCATCAGTGTAGCCCAGAGTGATGTGCTTTTGCGGGAAGTCCTCCACCACCATCTCAAATCCATAAACTATGGGGTGGGCAGTGGATTGATTGTAGTGTAATGTGCAAGAGTCCTGACGATGTGAACATTTTGAAGTTAAGTGAAGCAAAGCATCAGTGAAGTATTGAACAATGTATCATGGCTTTTCAACTAACCTGATCTAAGGTGAAGCCTGAAGGTTGTTCACACTGGCCACACTCTACATTTCTGATATTTCCATATCTGCATCGAACTCTGTCTCCATCAGGATCAAAGGACATCAGCTCGTATGTCCGTGGGCAGTTCTCAGGAACTCTTGAGTGGACACATGAACATGAGTCAGTAACACGAGTCAATAACACGAGTCAATAACACGAGTCAGTAACACAAATCAATAACACGAGTCAGTAACACGAGTCAGTAACACGAGTCAGTAACACGAGTCAGTAACACAAATCAATAACATGAGTCAGTAACACGAGTCAGTAACACGAGTCAGTAACACGAGTCAGTAACACAAATCAATAACACGAGTCAGTAACACGAGTCAGTAACACGAGTCAGCAACACGAGTCAGCAACACGAGTCAGCAACACGAGTCAGCAACACGAGTCAGTAACACGAGTCAGTAATATGAGTCAATAACACGAGTCAGCAACACGAGTCAGCAACACGAGTCAGTAAAATGAGTCAGCAACACGAGTCAGTAACACGAATCAGCAACACAAGTCAGTAACACGAGTCAGCAACACGAGTCAGCAACACGAGTCAGTAAAATGAGTCAGCAACACGAATCAGCAACACGAGTCAGCAACACGAGTCAGTAAAATGAGTCAGCAACACGAGTCAGCAACACGAGTCAGCAACACGAGTCAGCAACACGAGTCAGCAACACGAGTCAGTAAAACGAGTCAGTAATATGAATCAATAACATGCGTCAGTAACATGAGTCAGTAACATGAGTCAGTAACACGAGTCAGTAACAGTCTTCTAGGCCAACAATCAGCTGGATAGCTACACCAATGTAAGAAGTAATAAACCAGTGACATGCTGGTAGAGGTGTAGTACAGTTCATAACATTTTACATACAGAATCACACACTTTAATATTTGTAATTTTACTGTAATTCATAATTAAAATAGAAGAATACAATTTGATTATTTATTTTTGCTGGAATGTCATACAAATGTTAAAGTAAGTGAACATTCTTATTATTGGAAGAAATCATTGAATTACATTTTTTTGCGATTACACTATTTTCCAAATGATTCGGATGTGATATGATTGTGTTGGCAGACAAACTGTAGGATACAGATTGCAGACCATGTTTGGCTTTCAGCCCCTAAATGTATTTGAGGACTGCCACGGTGTCTTTTTTGTTTTTGTAACACTGGGAGGAGGTGAAGTAGGATATTTTCCACAGTTTCTTTAACGAACGGATTGTAGCTTAGCCTAGCTGTTTCATGCTAACGGCAGAGGACTTACCTGAGGAGAGGTAGAATGGCAATGTCTGGTGACCTGTTGGGTTTTCCAGTGTCAGATCTTGATCCCAAATCCACAAAAGTCTGTAGTCTCCAATTAGTTGCCCAGTTGCGCGTTGGGACCCAACAGCAGCTAGCAGCCCTGGTCATCAATCAAAAGACACTCTTGAACTACTGCACCAAACACTGGCTGCTCTTCATGATAAGAACAACAAATACAATATTCAGCATTTATAGGATTCAAGAGAAGAAGAAATAAACTCACCTTAATTCAAAAGGTTTGTCACTCGGGACGATTCTTGTGTCGACTGTTTCAGTTTCAAACCGTTGTCGGTTGGATGGTGGTGAATTGGTGCTGCTGTCAATCCTACCGCGCTCACTGCTGGAGATAGAGCCACAGTTGCCTCCGTAACAACCCCAGTAGTTGGACAACTGATACCTCTCAAAGGTCGCCCTGTGACGAACCTCCACCTGTGGAAAAAGATCCTGGAGTTAAAGACGGTGTCTCCACTGAAGATAAGGACATCCGAATGAATTACATTTCTGTGTATTTACTCTGTAATGATATCCATTTAAAGAAGGGTGTTCATCTGTAATAATCATTTCAACAAATCAACAAATATAGTTAAAGTTCATATCTTAGGTTTTTATTTAAATTCATTAAGAACAATATTATTGCAATATGTCCTCTGATCTTGAGATGAGTAAAGAAAATGTGAATGGAAACCATAATGACAACAATAATGATGGTATGTTCACGTTTAGATTAAGAAAGTCATTGTTCTCATCAAGCTTTTATGATTTTTTCTTCTTCTCTTGGTGAATTAATGATTTTTTAAAAGGTTAAAGGTCATCCCTTTCAGCCACGGGGGGATTCCATAAACGGGACTCGGTTCAACAATGTTAAATGTTTTAGCGTCTTCACCTGAACTTCGTTTTTTGGAGTGAAAAGGCAAAACACAAGAACATAATATGAACTCAGCAAGAATGAAAGCATGGATCAGAAATCAAGCCTGCAAAATCAAGAGTTCAACATATCAACCCATATTATTTTACATCCATCACGCATTCCATTCTTACTCTGAATTTAAATAAAACGTGGAAGTGAAGTTGCTACACAGGAAAAACGGGAGAGTAATTTTTCCGGAGTTACAATTATTTTCCACTGAAGGAGTCATATTTAATCATTTTGGAGTGTAATTACTTCCAGTAGCCAGTAGAGTGTGAGTAAATATTCAGAATAAAATCTATTGGAGTAAAACAGCGTGACCACGCCCACAACGGTTCCTTAAGTTTCGTTTCTGCCGCCATGACACCTCTCGCTACACTGGAATGAGCTGACGTTTTATGGAACGGAAGGGCTGAAGTGAGGAACAGAAGACGGCATTTGAAATAACATGTCAGGTAAGGTCATTCGTTTTGGTTAACTTCATGTGTGTAAGGTACATTGTGTAGCAACATTGCAGCTAACCTAACGTTACTTCACTATTTGCATTGTCAGATATGAGCCGTAGCTTCTGATTGTTCGCGTTAGCAGATGCTAACGGTAGCTTCTAACGTTTTCACATAACTTAGTCACAGTCAAACGTTAGCTTCTAACGCATTAACATCAATTCGCAAAATATTTGGTGGTTTATGGACATATTAACGTCGACACACCTGGATTAAAGTCTCAATAAAGTAGTATTAGCTATCATCAGTAGCCAGCGGACTTCACTGAGCAGGTGCATGTGTGTTTTATTCTGTGTAGAGGGGCTGTCTTTTGCTGCAGTTAGTTGGTGCAACAGGTACATTTTACTGTGAAAATGGCTATGTAGAATTTGCAGTTTGTTGGCGTCAACACGTGTATTTTACTCAGAAAGGAGCTGTTAACGACCGTTTTAAGCTGCATTTGTTGGCGCTAACCTGTGTATTTTACTCTGAAAAGAGCTGTTAAAAACCGTTTTAAACGGACTGTTTCTAGCTGCGTTTGTGGGCGCTAACACGTGTATTTTACTCTGAAAAGAGCTGTTAACGACTGTTTTAAGCAACTGTTTCCGGCTGCGTTTGTTTGCGCTAACACGTGTATTTGACTCTGAAAAGAGCTGTTAACGACTGTTTTAAGCAACTGTTTCCGGCTGCGTTTGTTTGCGCTAACACGTGTATTTGACTCTGAAAAGAGCTGTTAATGACTGTTGGACTGTTTCTAGCTGCGTTTGTTGCCGCCAACACGTGTATTTGACTCTGAAAAGAGCTGTGTTGATGGACTGTGTTTCGCTGCAGTTCATCAGCACCCTGGTCGATGCAACATGTGTGTTATACTTTGAAAAAATGCACTTCACTCTGTTGACTGCTAAAACTAGCTGGGCTTGACATTGGCACGGGCCACTCGCGAAGTGCGGGTAGAATTCCGCAGCATAAGCTGATTGATCTGTTGCACTGTGGCATGCTAGAGACGGCCAAGTCGGAGACAACCAGGTGAAGTAGACATTGTTCAAGATGAGACAACTGGTTACATTTCTGATGATGTGTTCACGCCAAACGCAGTAGATTACATACAAAGTCTATGCACAGCCACTATGAGACTGGAGTGACGCGAATTGGCGATTCAAGCGAATGAACAGGTCCCTTTAGTACAGCGTAATAAAGACGTGCTTAAAATGTCCCTCGTTTTTATAATGAAATAGTTTACCCTTGTGGAGACCTACTATTAGTCCATGCATCATGTCTTTCTAATGTTGGCTTACTGTGGTATTACTAATGTTGGCAGTCAGCTGTTTCTGATAATGAAACTAATTTAATTGTTTTTGTCATGAAGGATGCAAGCTGTAAGAGTGAAGTACAGAGATCGTCAGAAGTACATTTGTTATGAGGGGCAACTAACCTTCAAATCATTTTTGGATTGTGGTGAGTGAAAAATATTGCACACACTAACCTGTGGAACAATACACTTGGGATGTCACTCTATGTTTTGCATACCTGAAAGTCTTTTCCCTGGAATAGCAAAGGTCTGCATGGAACACTGTCAGTTTTGGGATTACAATGTTCAAGTGAAGATGGCCTTCTGATTGCTGTCTGTTATGTTTTTCTGCAAATACACAACCGATTCATCACTAAGCTTGTCCCTTGGTATTTTGTCTTCACAGTTGCCAAGAAATTTGACCTTCCAACCTTGGACTTAAAAGTCTATGATGAATCAAAGACCGAAGTTGATGAGGAGGTGTTTGAGTTTCTACTAAAGAAACAAGACATTGGTGTGCTGGAGATTTGTCTACCCCAAGACCCAAATCTTGAGGGTTAGTTACTTATTAGCTTATAACTTCATATTTATCTGTACGGCTTGGTCAATCTAACATGTTTTGAATATGCAAGACAATTTAATATATCTGAGTTGGGGTTTTTTAAAATCTTATTTAGATATTTTGAAATCATCTCTGCTCACCCTTTCCACAATTTCTGGAACTGTTGTGGGCATGATACAATGTGAAATATTTGCATTCCTCTAATAATGGATGTGTGCACTTATATTGTCTTATAGTCACATTGTTAATCACATTAGTTCAATGTTAATATGATTTCTAGATTCTTTGAGCTCCCCTTCATGCTCCTCCTTTGCAAGCTTCAGTGGAGACAATGAGAGGGACTCGGACGACACCACTATATTGCAGCATAGTCCTGCTACAAGACAAAGAGATGAGGGAAGTCATCTAGCTCAGGTAAGCTCTGCAGTTTCCCTTGCATCCTTTCTGAAGGTTTAAAAAAAATGCCAAGGTTGAATGGTAAATGGCTGAATAACTGAAGTTGTAAAATTGTGGCCATTCTGTTTGATAATACTTGATGTCATTATTGTTTTAAACGTTTCATTGTGTTCATTTTTGTTCTTCCCACTTAGATGATTGAAGACATCCTGAAGAACAAACCTGGAGGAGAGAGGATCATGAATGAGTATGCCCGAACAAAAAGCCTAACGGATGCCAGAAGACGTGATATGGTCAAGATATTGGTCGCACATATGACAAGTGAACATGGGTATGTTGTCATGTTGTTATTATTACATACCTGCACTCCTAATACACATGTGTGTCTTGAATTGACACAGTACAACACCCCTCTTTTAGCAGGTGGAATTTACACATCAATACTTTTGATTGGAGCACATATAGTAAAGTCTGTGTGTTTGTGTGTAGGACAAGTCCTTCAAGGCGCGTTAAAGAGGACTACGCAAGGGGCATCACTACCTTGTACCCATACCTGGCCGATCCTAGGAGCAAGTTAGGCTATGTAAGTACATTAAAACGTCTAACTTATTTACTTTTCACTTGCTTGGAATGTAAATATTTCAACTGCTGTTTTACAGATGGGTAGTGTTTTTATTTCAAATAAAGATCTGTAAACATTACTGCATGGCAACAAGGGCTGTCACTTTTTGAACATTTGTTTGAATGTAATTAACATTCAAACTCTAATGACTCATTTGAATAAAAAATGTACAGTCTATATCCACAGCTGACTGTTTAACGTAGTTTACTTTGTCACCCAACAGAGGGCGCTCTAACGTATTGCGTGTCATTTCATATTTGTTCGAGTGTTATTTTTGGAAAAGGTGACAGCCCTAATGGCCACCATCTCTGCCTTCCCCGTAAGTTGAACTCTGGCGGTGTTAAAGCTCAGTTTACTTTCGCACCGCAAGGGTTAGCCCATTAACAAGACACAACACTAACCGTGTAATACAATAACCTCTGTTTTTCAAAATAACTGTCATTAGAAAGAAAGGCCTCATCACAATACTAGGAAATATGATAGTTTTTGGGGAAAGATTAAACTATTTCAACTTGTTCAATCAAACTGAATAACCCTTTTTACTTTAGGAGCATTATTACAATGCAGAAGATGGGAGTGGGTATCTGGCATGGAGACTGAAATTTGTTCAGAAGGAAGCATCGGAGGGAAAAAAGAAGACCTGCAGTCAGTCACAAACACTAACTGGTATGTGTGAAGTCTAATTCATAATGCATGATGAGGGAATAATCATATAATGTATATATATATATATATATATATATATATATATATATATATATATATATATATATATATATATATATCCTATTTTTCTTCTGGAGACGTAAGTGCCTGCATGGCCATCCTTGCAGAGTTTTCCAAGCCTTATTTCTTATATCTTAGGACATAATATCATATACTAACCCAGTAATTGATAAAAGTGCCACCACTATTACAGGTGGTCCAAAAGCAGAAAGAGACTCATTCAGAGTGGAAAACGGGCTAACCACAGAAAGCCTGTGCTGCGAGGCCATTGCGCTTATGAAGCATACAGCTGATGAAGCAACTGTGAAGGAGAAGATGAAGCAGACCTTTACCTATCGCCAAGACATGGTTCATGACCCAGTGAAGTCCTCTGAACTATTCACAGCGTTTCCAAGATTCCTGGACATGGCAGGACTGGTATGTGAACGTTCTACTGCCACTGTCATGACAATATTATTTCTGTTCTACAATAGCCTGGGTAGGGTTGTAAGATCTGTCATGACCATGGTGCTACACCATAATGTTTACTGTTCTGTTTTGACCAATTCTATCTTGTCTGCAGATTGACCAAGACTTTGGTCTGATGTTTGGGGATGCTGCTACTACAAAGTTCCTGGAGAGATGGCCTACTATCTACAAACAGAAAGTCCTCGAACAAAGCCGTGGCCTCACACAGACAGCCGATCTTCAAGACCTGGTTCAAAATGCTGAATGCACAACAGACGTGGAAAATGGTATGCTAAAAGTTAAGGATCATAGTTATGGAAGAGAGAATAGTTTTTGAATGAAAAATGGATTGACTGTTCGCTTGTAGTAAATGCTTGTTTATGAATTTTTACTTCCAGGATGGGACAGTGACATGTCATCCATTTTGGTTCTTGTCCACCTTCTACCACCATCACCACATGGCCGCAAGAGACCAGGAAAACTCTCAGCCAGACAAGCCAGTGACCGTCTTGTGAAATTCATTAAGGTGAGGTTACAGTTCAATTAAACTGGAAAATCGTCACTGTTCTGTCCCCTTTTCTAAACCTTTCAATCCTCTTTTTAAGATTATGGTCAATTAAGACATTTCCTTAAACTGACTAATTTTATAGCTGACTAATTCATTATTTTTTCTGTCACAGACTGGGATGAGCATCCAGGGGCATCTGGACGGCATCGTGGAAAGCCTTCAACCATACCTGCTAGCTGTGGGGACCCAGAAGAGTCTGATTCACAAATACTTCATTGTGATTGACAAGCATGCAATACCTTGTAAGTCACCAGACACACTTGCCTGTTTTGATGAGCTTTTCAAAGCTCATTTTGTCTTTGGTACTTCGTACAACCAGGATCTGGTAAATGTGTACAACTTCTTGCAAACCACGATCTTTGAAATCGATGTTGATACCACTAAGGTGAATCCAAGGGTTGCAGAGTTGAGGGCTCGGATGCTGCATTGAGTTGATACGAAGATGTTTTGTTTTATTTGCAAAATCCCCCAGGCAAACACCAATTCCCTGACAAAACACTTGAAGTTGATCCACGGACTTTGTTCAGGAAAGACCCTTCGTCTTAAATGTGGTCAGGCTGGTTGTTCACTAGTTTATGGCACTTTTTCTGGGTTTC
This sequence comes from Melanostigma gelatinosum, assembly GCF_949748355.1. NCBI lineage: Eukaryota > Metazoa > Chordata > Actinopteri > Perciformes > Zoarcidae > Melanostigma > Melanostigma gelatinosum. Next base: position 31,044,203 of record NC_136635.1, read on the forward strand.
GAAAGCATCTAAATAAAGCACATGAACCTTGTTCTGATCCTGGTGAAGGCCCATCTACATCTGAAGATTTAGCAGCAAGTAATTTTGATGACTTGCCAGCAAGAAGTTCACCTTCTGACTCAGTCCTTCTCAAAAGGAGTCTTGTAGACAGCTGCGCTGCAACAGTAGCCGAACTTAAAGTGGCAGGCGTAAGTGAAACAACTGTTAACTCTTTGGTAATTTCGATGGAAGAGATTGTTGACGATATCCATAATCAAGCAAAAGAATCTGTGAAGAAGTGTCTATCTTTACAGGAGCCTATCAAAAGCGACATTGAGAGCAAAATTGATCAGTGTTTCGAAAAAATGGAAAATCCCTATGGTGTATTAAATTCTGAGAGTAAAAGAAGGCAGTATTTTACAGAGAAGTGGGGAAGGGTAGACTTAGTTGAATATGTTCTTGGTACAAGATTTGATACCCTACGCAATCGCACCACTGGAACTTATGATCAGGTTGTTGTCACTGATAAATTAGTTTACATCCCTATTTTGAAAACTTTACAATTTATTTATCAACATCCTAACATAAAAGAGATGATGCAGACTTCAAGTTCAGGAGAAAATCTTCATGACTTGTGCGATGGAGATCTTTTCAAGAGTCATGATCTATTTTCAAAACAGAAGCATGCCATTCTGATTCAGCTTTTTTATGATGATTTTGAAACTGCAAATCCTTTAGGCTCAAAACGGGGAATACATAAATTAGGTGCACTCTATTTCACCTTGCGGAATTTTTCTCCCAAGTACAACTCAAATCTGCTTAATATTCATTTGGTCGCTTTATTTCATGCCCAAGATGTTAAAACATATGGCTTTTCTAAAATACTTGATCCACTTATGCAGGATATTAAAATACTTGAGAAGGATGGAATTCGGGTCCCCTTGTATGATCAGCCAGTGTATGGAACTATTGTCCAAGTTACAGGTGACAACCTTGGTCTTCACAGTTTGTTTGGTTTTGTTGAATCATTCAGTGCCAGATATTGTTGCCGCTTCTGTCTTGCTGAGAAAGAAGACTTTCAGACTGAGTTTAATGAAGATTCACCCAAGATAGTTTTGCGAACTCGCGCACTTCATGCGGAACATTGCCAAATGATGGAGACAAATCCCACTCTTCCCTATGTGATGGGCGTTAAACGTTCTTGCATTCTAAATTCCTTGCAATATTTCAATACATGTGAAAACTTCTCTGTCGATATTATGCACGATATCTTGGAGGGAGTGGCACAATATGAAATGAAACTTCTATTACTGCACTTGAAAGATAAGTACACAACATTAAAAGAAATAGACTGTAGAATTAGGAGTTTTAACTATGGCTATATGGAGCAAAACAACAAACCTCCTACAGTTAAGTTAAGGGAGGACTCAAATGACTTGGGGTTGAATGCAATCCAATCCTGGTGTTTACTTCGCAATCTACCACTTATCTTTGGAGACTTGGTTTGTCCAAATGATCAACACTGGTATTTGCTACTGCTTTTGCTTCAAATTGTAAACATTGTATTTTCACCAAAGTTATCAAAGGGTATTACTATTTTTTTGAAACACTTAATCGTGGAACACCACAGGTTGTTCAAGCATTTGTTTCCAAACAAAAGGCTGCTACCAAAACATCATTTTATGGTGCATTACCCTATGTGTATTCTTAAAATTGGACCACTTTTGCATAGTTGGTGCATGCGCTATGAAGCAAAGCATCATTTCTTTAAGAAACAATTAAAAAGCTTCAAAAATATCACTAAAACTTTGGCCAAGAAACACCAAAATCAAATAGCATACAGGTGGCAGACATTTGATCCCAATGAAGTGATAATTGGTCCAGGTAATATGGTAGCTTTAAATGTGCTAGACTGGGGCTATGAGATAGCTGAGACTATTCAGGTACCAATTGACACCAAGGTTTTAAATATTAGATGGGCCAAACACCATGGAAATATGTATCGGACGGGTTTAGTCGTTTGTCTGAAGGTTCATTGTGAGATGCCAGTTTTTCACAAAATCCACCATGTAGTTCTGAAAGATGAGAGGTTATTGTTTGTTACATTTGCCCTGCAAACAGTGTGTCTTGATGAGCATTTTAATGCATATAAAGTTGTGTGCACAAAAGACGGACCTCATGTAGTTGATGTGAAAGAGATTTTCTGTTATAAAGCATTTGATGTACAAATGTCATACAGGTGTGATGATGCAAGTTTGTTTATTGTGCCATACTGTTTCCTATGATGTCATAGTGAAAAGGCCAAAGTGTTCCAAAGGTCCAAAATGTATTCTGTAAAATATGTATGGATACATTGCACATTTGTAATACAAAATAATAAATTGTGCTTTGGTAAATACTGATATCTGATTTATTTAACTTGTTGGGTTTAATGATAACCTTCCAGAGTAAGTTCTCTCAGGTTTTAATCATAATTTAGTTCTCTATGGAGTGTAATTTAGTTCTATATGGAGTGGAATATAGTTCTATATGGAGTGGAATATAGTTCTATATGGAGTGGAATGTAGTTCTATATGGAGTGGAATATAGTTCTATATGGAGTGGAATGTAGTTCTATATGGAGTGGAATGTAGTTCTATGTGGAGTGGAATGTAGTTCTATATGGAGTGGAATGTAGTTCTATGTGGAGTGGAATGTAGTTCTATGTGGAGTGGAATAGTTCTAAGTTGAGTAAAATGGCAGTAGAGTTGTTTTCATTTTATGCTACATAGAGTAAATTATCATCATCTAGAGTTAAATACAAACACTGAATAGAGTAAAAAATACTCTGAATCATTAACTCTGAGGCAAGAGTAGATTTTACTCTATATAGACTGGGACCAAATGTTGTATTTTATTGAGTAAAATTTTATTCAATTTGAGTAAAATTTACTCCGACAAATTTACTGTGTATAAATACACGTTTTTTCCCCCTTGAGGAGCTGATAAATATCTAAATATCTTGTAAGCAACATCCGGGCGAATTTAACTGTTTCAGAAAGGAAGATCGTTTTTAATAAAGTCCTGACGAAGTAATCATAATAAGTAATAATAACACATGTTATGTAAATATTTTAGATGTACTCAGAAATGCTTTACAAGATCAAGATGTACAAAAATGCATTGAGTTAATATTCTCTAAACAGAGTATTCAAACCCATTTAAAATAACAACAGCATTGATAATAAAGAGATTAAATAAGCGTTCCCAGAATATGACAAATCCCAGAGGAAACATATTCACACATCATCTGTAACGCACGTTGCACATCATATGTAAAAAGCTGCATCTCTCACCCGAAATGATCCGTCAGGGTTTCTGTCTTTGAAGCTGAATGTCATGGATCCCCCCATGAAATGAGCCGCAGAGGCCAGTGAGACCAGGAGCAGCTGAAGCAGGAGCACTGAAGCCATGATGCCCTCAACTCACTGTGTCTGGAGGTTCTCTACCTCACATCCACCTGCAGCATCATTATATATACGCTCTCGCAGGCTGGCCGGATGATGGCAGTCCTTTCAAGTTTCATGGAATGCACGCGATGTGCCGGAATAGGCTGAACAACTGGTTTCACAACATGTTCTACTGTCAACGCCTGCAACGGTGACAAGTTGCCCGAAAATGAATTCCAGCAAATGGTACAACAAAGAAATAATACACCTTCCTCTTCCCATAACAACTCAACAACCAGATTCTCCACATCTCTCATCACTGACGAAGGATATTGTGCAATCAAAGCGTTTGTCTCCGTCTTCCTCTCAGCAGCATCACGTACATGTAAGCAGTGCTTTTAGTGCTAAAGAGACAATTAACCCCAAAAATCAGAAACACACATGTTTCCTCTCACCTGTGTGCTATTTATCAATCTAGATTGTTTTGGTGCGAGTTGCCCAGTGTTGTAGAAACTGTCCGTAGAGATGTCTGCCTTCTCTCCGACATAAAGGAACAACATGACACTCTGCTCACAACAAGAACTGTGGAATATCTCAGGAACGGGTCACGATGTCTGCACAGACACTTTGCTGTTGACTTTTCCAAATGTAAGCTGTGTGTCCTCTATTCCCATCGTATTGGAAAGAAGGCCGACATCTCTGCAGCCGATATCTCCAACTCTCTGTAACTCACACCAAACCATCTACACCACAGACTGTTTGTAGGAAGTGGACGTAGTCATTGTTACGTCTCTCATTGGTTTGTGGACTGCGGTGTTGAATCTCAGATTTCGCCATTTTGGCCGTCGCCATCTTGGTTTTTTGCAGCCAATGAACAGGAAGTGACAATATTTGGACTGAGGAGTGACGTAGAGACGCCGTATACGTCTCTGGTAGAGACCTGTCAATCAGCGTGTAGCCCCGCCCTAAAGCATCCCCTGCTTTATGGTCTGTGTGACTCTAAATGGACCATAATGTACTAAATGAACATCATGCTGTATTGAAGAAGACTTGAAACTAGAGATTGAGACATAAACTCATGTTTACAATGTTTACTGAGGTAATAAATCAAGAGAGAAGTAGAGTCATTTTCTCATAGACTTCTATACAACCAGAGGAGGCGCCCCCTGGTGGACATGCAGCTTTAAGGCTCCTTAGAACCGGAGGTTGCCGTCTGATCTACACTAATACATTTATTTTATTTTTGATTTGGGGTGAACTGTCCCTTTAAGTTGCAGCAGTCCCTTTAAACAGTAACTGTGGTCAGGACTGTGTTGGTGAAGCATCTACTGGCAGTAACTGGTCGTGTTGCTGACACATTGCCTTCGTATGATGGTATTGCTGGTGTTTCATCTCGTATCTCATCCACACACTTGGTCTGTGTTTCTGTGGAACGCTGTGATATTGTGCTCCCTGAAGAAGCTCTCACTTTAGAGATTGTTTTTTTCTCCAGCGTGTGATCGTCATCGATGTGTGTTTACAGTGTTTCTGAATGAATCAGTTTCATCTCTGTGTTGGTTTGAAAGCGCAGCCCCACTCCTGTCCACCTGAAGGCCTCACTGAAAATGCTTTTACAACGAATCACATGGTCACATGGTCACATTGTTCTGTTCATCACATACGTAACACATTTGATGGCAGGTTTTAAATCATGCACTGTCATGATTAATATGTTTCTAAACTCACTAAATCAACTGAAAACTAAAACTGAATCTTGTCCCATTAAAGCTTGTTTAAGTAACCAATGTTTGGTCTGAACCTGCAAACTCCAACCCACAACCCCTCAACAGGCGCATCTCAGAGGGCAAGGTGATGGTTCCTGGCTTTGCTCTCTTATACGTGTATAGTTTGAATGTTTACGCTATTTTGTGAGGACGGTTTGGTAACTTAATAAGAATTTGGTCACAAAAAATATGCATATTATTGTCTACATATCTATAGGATCTTTGTTTTTTTTTAATCCTTCATCTTCAAACTCACGTACTCGCGTTGACAATATCTGTGCACAGACCAACACCTGTGACAAAGTACACTCCAAACCTCCTGTGTGGTAGTGACATCACAGCAGGCGTGTCCAGGACCACATGTCGCCTCGATGCCTCACAGAATGTGCCGTTGGTGTGTGCATGTATGTGAATGTGCCATAAGCATGCTCCACCAGTGCACACACACACACACGCACGCACACACACACACACACACACACACACACACACACACACACACACACACACACACACACACACACACACAGATGTTTTGTTCTTTGAGTGATTGTTTGATGTTTAGCATATTTTGAAAATATCACACCCAGTGTTCCACTGAGAGACCTTACCAGGAATGTTTGTCATATTTTACTTTTAAGCTGTTTACTCTGAACGTCTGCTGCAAATCAACTGCTGGGCCTGTTTTTCTGTCACGGATAAGAAGTAGTGTCACTGCACCTCTAACTAAGTACATTTACTGTGCTGAAGTACATTTTCAACTTCTTATTCTGTATTTAAGCAGCGCAGTATTATGCTACTATACTACACTCCATGTTAGAGGAAAATATTGTTCTTTTTACTCCACAATCTGACATCTGGAGTTACTTTACAGATTAAGATTTTAAAAACAAAACATATGATGAATTTAGAAAATATGATGCTGTGCTACAGATTAAACTATGCAGCAGTATGTGATTAAAATATTCGTATATACAGTATACATATACTGTATATGTATATATATATATACACACTGTCACACCCACTGTGACAGTGTGTATATATATATGTATATATATATACACACTGTCACACCCACTGTGACAGTTCATGACATACTTTCAGGTTGGTCTTCCCGTAAGTCTTGGGCTGTCAGTGATCTTTAGGACATTCTTGCTCGTCACATTCTTTTCATATACATGTCACCATGTAGTCTGTACTGACTGCAATGTCAACGGGTTCATATGCTTCGTGTTGACTTATTTGGAAGTTCCGTTCGTGATGTCTGTGACGTGTAAATCACATTTAATTTCCTTCATTGTATTGTTCATGAGTTTACATTTGGGCCACCAGAGATGTGCTGAATGCAAGAGCTTAAGAATGTTCGTGTCTCTCCCTGAACTTAACACAATGATCATCCAAACACATCAAACTGCAGTTCGTGTGTGAGTAGATAAACTATGCTTTCAAACAAGAAACTTTACGTGTAAATGTATCATGAATTATATCACAATATGTAAGTCATTCAGAGTTCAATAACAACGCCATTCTTGTTTTTGCATGTATTACATCATGTAGTCTTTACTGACTGCAATGTCAACATTCATATGCGTTCATATGCTTCGTGTTGAGTTATTTTGAAGTAAAAAATATATATACTCCACTATGCTGCTGTAATCCTGTAAATGTCCCCACTGCAGGACTAATAAAGGATTATTTTATCTCAATAAAACTGACTTTGTTGCTCGTTGTTCATTGGCTTATGTGTGTCACGCCTCCTGAAGGTTTTCCTCTTTTCCCATTGGTTGTTACAGACGTCCATCACCTGTGCGTCGACCAGGGAAAAATAAAAAAGATAGGTTTCACGTGCAAACTGTCAAGCGAGCCGATGGCAGCGATACAAATCTTCCAGCTACACTGTGTGAGTTCATCATTTGTAACGTTATGGAAACACCATCATCACAATCGGTAACATGAAATAAGCGCACAGACATTTGGTACTTTACTTTAAAACGCGGACAAATGGCAGTGGCAGTAGTTAGCTAGCTGAATGCTAACATTAGCTAGCTGAATGCTAACGTTAGCTAAATGTGTTGTACACTACTAAAAATGACCGAGAGCTAACGACAGATAACAGTCCAGATATGTTTATTATACATTATTATTATCACAATTAATTGTTTAAAATAGTGTGGTTGACGTTTCAAAAATCGGGTCGTTTTCTACCCTCTATTTGCTATTTTTTTGTGAATATGTTTTATTGATTTTCACAGGTTTTATCCCAATTAATGCAATTTCAGACTGCAATTTAAAACCTCATTCCCGACCCTACCCACCCTACCACCCACCCAGCTACCCACTGTAGGGTTACAGGCTGCAGAGCTTATACATGCAGGTGAACTCCGGTACATTCAGGTGACGGAGATAAAGACATAAGAAAATAAATAAGAGAGAGAGAGTAAAACTAAGGAGTAAACCAAGAGAATAGTAGAGAATTACTAAGAAAAATCTGGAAAGTCACAAAATAATTTAATAAAGATAGGGGATCCACATTGGTCTTGTAAGGAGTCGTAGAAGTCTAGAAAAGATCTCCATACTGTACTAAAGGTTTGGGAGGACCCTTTGAGTGGATATTGAAGACCTCACTGGTGAGCTATGGCCCCTCTGGTAGTTAAGCAGGTGTAATGGAAGAGATTAACTGTTACGCTCAAGCTCTGAAACACTAATCCACTTAGGCGTGGAAAGAGTTTATGTTAAATCAGTGAGAATACGTGTGTGTACCAGGCAACAGTGAAACATTTCTAATGTTTAGCAGCCACAGACCTCTGTTTTCTTATTTCCATTGCCTTAAATGGATGCGACCAACATCAAGGCACGATACTTTAGTGTTAACTGTGTTCAAATGGAAAGATAACGTCTTCACAATACGTTTATTAAATGCAACTGTGACCGTCTTCTCAAGTCGTCTTTCACCCGCTGAGTGTCTCTTTTCCCCAAGAACATTTATTCGGTGGAAGACAGCGGTAGGCTTAACCACTCGACCAACCACTTAACCGGCAGCGATGCACATATGTTCATAAGTCCGTCAGTGAATTGTTTTCGCAATAAACCCACAATTTTCCAAAGTTCCTAAGTTGACGTATTAAATAAGACAATGAGAGAAAACAGAAAACCCAAACATTTGAATCTTCTGATATTTGTTTTTACTTAAAAAACTACTTTGAACGAGTACTCTATTATCAGAATAGTTGCCGATGAATTTTCTGCTGACTGACTTCATGGACTTAACGCTCTCAGTGAACATGCTACATTCATGCTGAACTATTATTTGTGAATCCCAGGAAGGTTAGCTGAGTGCTTTAGGTCACAGGGACCTGCAACTAAACCTGTGGAGGGAACTTGGTCTTTTTTGCAGTCTCGTTTGTGTTTCCTCAGCTGGAGATCCCCATGGCTTTTGGACAGTAATGTGTTTGTTTATCTCGTTTCGACCCCTTCTAGGCTGCTTATGCGAATAACTGTATTTTCCACTGACCCGTGAGTAATAAGACTCCTTCAGATGGGTGTCTTATAGCGTGCCAGGGAGTAACGAGTATGCCGGTCCTCATGGTCTCCATGACTGGCTAATGTTTAGTGGTGATGGAGATGCAGATCAGAGACGACGCCCCTGCTGTCTGTGCAGCAGCAGACTGCAGCGTCGGCATTAAATGTGTAACAGTAGAGCAAGTCCTGGAGGTAATTATTGCTCAAGCACACTGCCATTACTGCTCAAAAGTGATGGGATAATAAGTGGGATTCAAAGTGCCACACTTTGTATTTCTTTTTTTTTGTTTGAAAACCAAAAGTCACCCACACAGCTGGGCATAACGAGACCGCCAGACGTATTTATCTAGACTTAATGGGTTTTATGAAGATGCTTAAATCTTAACTCTGATGCTGAAGTCTTAACTCTTCAGTCTGAACTTATGTTCAGTTTGATTTTTTCCCCGCTTGGTTTTTTGTTCAGTTTATCCAAATAATGTCTGTTTGGAAATTAGCTGCAACATTTTCAGAGATTCTTTTACTCACTTACGTGTGAACAGTCAGCTGGTGAAATCCTACTTAGTTGTTCATTTTGTAGGCTTTGTGCAGTACATACTGAGTATGAAGTACGTTGTACACACCACGAGGCCAAACCCTATTAATAATGTTGTGAATGTTTTGTTTCTCGTGTAGGACGTACAAATGGAGGACAGGACTGTCCCCAGATAATCGGTGCTGAAGACTTTTGAGAAACTCATATGAGATGTGAAGATTGAGTGACTTGAATAACGGCGTCATCACAAAGGACTGAACCATCGCCATCGTTTCACACGTGACCTCTCTCCGCCTCACAAACGCACACCGTCGTCCACCCATCTCTGCTCTGCAGCCCAGGCAGAGTGGACCCGTCGCTGTCCCTCAGGCCTCGCACCCTCGTATCGGCTGTGTTGGTGTACGATGGCGCGGTGGGACGCTGAGGGCCGCCGCGGGGGACTGTGATGTCAGAGCCCAACAGCCCGGGCGAGAGCCGGCGTGGCGCTCCCAGATTCTTCGTGGGCTGCGAGGACGATGAGAGCGAGGCCCTGGAAGACAGCATGAGGACAGATATGGACCTGTATGAGGACGACGAAGACACGGACTCGGTGAGACGTCAAACTACACTACTTCTCTACTTTAAAATGTTCGGTGCGAGCTTCAGATAATCAGTGAGTAATGGATAATCAGATGCCCTTAAGTTACCAGGTCAGAGGTCTTTTTTTGTGCCGAGATCTAGAAACAGATCCGTGTGGTTTTGCCTGCGGCCATTCACTGACAGCGCTCTTCGAACATGGCCTTACTCTCTGTGGCCTTACTTTTCACTGCAAAATAAACTTTACGTGCTGTAAATATTAAGCTATTCACATCATTACAACCTCTCTGCTCTGTGTTCAGCAGCCTGAAGTTCAGTCAAATTTCTCAGATTTATTTTTGTGTCACGTGACTGTTGGTCTCATTAATCAATCATGGCTTCACCGTTGCTCTGATGAGCTCAGAATTTAATATTTTTTACAAGATCTGGTTGAAGGAAACTGTTTATTTGGGGCAAAATGTTAAATGAGACACGTAGAATACACTGTTTTTGATGAAATGTCACCATTTTTATCTTAGTTTCGGGTGCGTTTTCTGACGGAAGCGTTCGTCACACACGATGTGTTTTAAGGACCTTCGGAAAGATGAAAATCTGACAATTATCACCATTGTTACAGCTTCTGGCTGTGATGCACAGTGTAGTGTTGGTGATTGTTTAAAGAAAACGTGCTTTTCCATCCTGCCGGTTCAGAGAGTTAAGGACGATGGTTGGGGCTTTAATTTAATTTGACTCTCTCTGTCTTAGAAGAGGAGACACTACAGACATCTATTACTGTCAGTCCTTCAGTGTGAGGTTTTCTGGGAGATTTAAGGGACAAAGCTGCTGTTGTCTCTCTTGCTTCCTCGGACAGATTGTTGAATTGTTGTCCCCTCTCTCTCTCTCGCTCCCCCTTTGTTCAGCCCCCGGAGCGACAGATCGTGGTGGGCATCTGCTGCATGATGAAGAAGTCCAAATCCAAGCCGATGACCCAGATCCTGGAGAGGCTGTGCAAGTTTGAGTTCATCACCGTGGTCATCTTCCCAGAGGACGCCATCCTCAACGAGCCCGTGGACAAATGGCCTCTGTGTGACTGCCTCATCTCCTTCCACTCCAAGGGTACAACACACACACACACATCACACGCGTCTTCATTTATCACACGCGAACCTTGTTTGATGTGTGTTAGACAAAGGTGACCTCTATGTCCGAAGGCATCATGTTTTTGTTTCTGTCTGCCTCATTCCTGTCATGAACATATAACCGCGTGGCAGGTCGTTGTTGTTGTTGTGTTTTGCCGTGACTGGGCGACGCTGCTGTCTGTGTAGCGTATGTATGTATGTATGTATGTATGTATGTATGTATGTATGTATGTATGTATGTATGTATGTATGTATGTATGTATGTATGTATGTATGTATGTATGTATGCTGTCTGTCTTGTAATGCAATGTCAGCATTATGTTGAGTCCAACAGTCATTCTGTCTCTCGACGTGAGTCTAGTCCACAGTATGTCAAGTGTTTGTGTCTCAGCAGCCGTAACTCTGAACTCCTCTTCCCCACTTGTTATTCACATCCTGTTGTCCATGAGCTTTATTTATTGATTCGTCTCTCCGCATGTCCACCAGGCTTCCCGCTGGATAAGGCCGTGAGCTATGCCAAGCTGAGAAACCCTCTGCTCCTCAATGACCTGAACATGCAGTACTACATACAGGACAGGTACTGAGATGTACTCTTTAGCTCTACGTTTACAATATTGGTTAAGTTTGAGCATATACAAACAACCACAGTGTATTCCTATGTTATTTGATGTATTTGTTGAACAGGAGAGAGGTGTATCGCATCCTGCAGGAGGAAGGGATTGATTTACCGCGCTACGCTGTGCTGAACCGCGACCCGGACAACCCAGACGGTCAGTCTGCCGCCTCATTAATGCTCTTCCATAAGTCATTGATTCAGTGAACATCACATGGGAAAACGCAGTCGATAGCTGACTATATTACTCGACAAAACGTTCCTCCGAAAAACAGCTCCAGTCCAGGCAGCATCCTGAGGCCGTTATTCAAAATATAGTATCAAACATGACGCAGTCGCCAGTGTGCCATGCTTAAAGGGATGGTTTGGGTTGTTGGAAGTGTGGTTGTATGAGGTACTTTTCCATATTCAGTGTATTACCTACTGAAGGTGGCGGTTGGCGCACCACCCCAGTTTGGAGAAACAGACGGGAGTACCATCATAGGAGCTGGGCTTTGTACTTCCGGTTTCCTTTGTGTGGAAGTCGATGGGTTTTATTCATGGGTTTTGGTTCGATGTCTGAAGTAAGGTCTGTGTTTAACTTTCCGTTAAAGTGTAAGCAGACATGTCACAGAATATTTTCACCTCTTTACCTTTCTGTCAGACAGATGCCAGACTCCATTCACAAAACCGGTCATTTCACCTCATAGAACAGAGAGTTGCTGGTCTCCCACTGCCTTTATTTGTTACTCTGTTTGTGTTATTCTGTTAGATTCAAACACTCATCTGTCTGCGTTTAAAGGGATAATAAGAAAAGGGGGCTTGCTGGCTGACAGAAGCATCTTCTCTGTGTGCCTCTAGAGTGTAACCTGGTGGAAGGAGAGGATCACGTGGAGGTGAACGGAGAGGTGTTCCAGAAACCTTTCGTTGAGAAGCCCGTCTGCGCTGAGGACCACAACGTCTACATCTACTACCCCACCTCTGCTGGTGGAGGCAGCCAGCGGCTCTTCAGAAAGGTCCTTGTTTAGAGTCGCTAGATCCCACGCTACATCCTAAAACCTGTCCCGTGTACATCAGACTACAACAACCACGCTATTATTACTTCACCGTTAATGACCGGCCGCTCTCGGTTACAGAAGACAGATTGTTTAAAGAACCTTCTTTTCACTGCTGTCGTGGGTTTTTGGGGTTCAGAGGATGAATGCAGTAACCTGCACCACTTGATAGCTTGTCCTGTAATGGTCCACGAGTCTGTTGCTCTGCCAGAGAAAGCACATTATCATAAATCAGACACACTGTTGTCAAACACGGAGCCGCAGCCTTTATTTCAGGAATGCACCGTTGCACTGGATGGTTTTTCACTCGCTGTGTGATTCGTGTAGATCGGCAGCCGGAGCAGCGTGTACTCACCGGAGACCACCGTGAGGAAGACGGGCTCTTACATCTATGAAGAGTTCATGCCCACAGACGGCACGGATGTCAAGGTAGAGTGTGGACTCTGTATATGTAGTAAAATAAATAAATGTGTGTGTGAAGAGTAGATTTCTAAGACTAAAAGGTTTCTGAAGCATTTAAAAACCTCAGACGTGTTTAAAGTGCTCTGATTGTCGGTCTGAACTACGTGCAGTATAAACTGAGCTCAAGGGTCATCGTCAAAAGGATTTTGTGTAAATAAAACTTTGCAGTGGTGATACGGAACAGGAAAAAAGCACTTCACAGCTCTATTATTTTAATCAACAAGAATAGTGTAAGTCAGTTAAAGCTAGAATCAACGTTTGCATTGAGAGGGATTGAGGATGTCTGGTGGTGTGTCATGTGACCTCAGGTCTACACTGTGGGGCCCGACTACGCTCACGCTGAGGCTCGCAAGTCCCCGGCTCTGGACGGGAAGGTGGAGCGAGACAGCGAGGGGAAGGAGGTCCGCTACCCGGTCATGCTCTCCGCCATGGAGAAGCTGGTGGCCCGTAAGGTCTGCCTAGCGTTCAAGGTGAGGAGCAGGAGGAGGAGGAGGAGGAGGAGGAGGAGGCATCGCTTTGTCCCGCTGCTCTCTTTCCCTTCGTTGTGGACCATCGTTGCTGAATTTGTTTCCTCTCGCTGCAGCAAACTGTGTGTGGCTTCGACCTCCTCCGAGCTAATGGACACTCGTATGTGTGCGACGTCAACGGTTTCAGTTTCGTGAAGAACTCGATGAAGTACTACGACGACTGTGCCAAGATCCTCGGGTACCACGTTTACTTGTTTTTTTTGTCATTCCTGGTCCACTGGAACATTTTCTCCTGAGATTTCGATTTGATTTGAATTCGATTGATTCGAAACCTTTGAACTCATTGAGCTTGCTTTGTTTCATTCCTCGTTGGATTTCTCTTCGTCGGCTCCTCAGGAACATCGTGATGCGTGAGCTGGCTCCTCAGTTTCAGATTCCTTGGTCCATCCCGACGGAGGCGGAGGACATCCCCATTGTTCCCACTACTTCAGGGACCATGTAAGTCAGAACCGTTTACTGATGTTAAGTTGGCTTCAAATCAATGGTCCCTTAAAGGGATAGTGTGGTTTGTTTGAGGTGGGGTTGTTTGAGGTACTTATCCATCAATGGGAGCAAAGCAGTGTTCTGCTGTGGACTAAAACCGCCTTTCAGACGGGGAACAAGCGGGTATCTACACTCTCTTCAAAGAGTCAGCGATCTGTACCTCCCAGATCTCAGAGGTTGCTGGTCCACTTGTGGCATCGATCGGTTAGCTTGTTGGTGTAATTTGGTGAATTTTAACTATAGACGTATGTAAGAAGTGGACGTAGTTGATTTGTGGACGGATGTTTTGAAGCCTCGAGTTCGGTGATTTCGCCATCTTGGCTTTTTTGCATCTGATGAACAGAAGTTACCATATCTGGAATGTAGAGACGGCGTATACGTCTCTGGTAGAGACCTGTCAATCACTGTGTAGCCCCGCCCTAAAGCATCCCCTGCTTTATGGTCTGTGTGACTCTAAATGGACCATAATGTACTAAATGAACATCATGCTGTATTGAAGAAGAGATTGAGACCATAAACTCATGTTTACAATGTTTACTGAGGTAATAAATCAAGAGAGAAGTAGAGTCATTTTCTCACAGACTTCAGTTATTTATATACCATCAGATACCCTGTTGACATATCAGGAAGTCATGACACAATAGATGCCACCCAAGCCTAATCTTTACATTCAAATAGTTGTTTGCTGCTGTATTAATAATAACATCAGCTAACTTTCTCTTGCACTCTTCAGGATGGAGCTACGATGCGTCATCGCTGTCATCCGACACGGAGACAGAACGCCGAAACAGAAGATGAAGATGGAAGTCCGCAACCCCATGTAGGTGATCTCTGCTTTTACTGGCTGGCTGTAAAAAAAACGTTTGATTCATCTGACGTTTGTCTTCCATCAATCCAGGTTCTTTGATCTATTTGACAAATATGGAGGATACAAAACTGGGAAATTAAAGCTGAAGAAGCCCAAACAACTGCAGGTAACAATTAGTCAGACTGTCTGTCTCTCTGTCTGTCTCTCTGTCTCTCTGTCTGTCTGTCTCTCGCTCTGTCTGTCTCTCTGTCTGTCTGTCTCTCTGTCTCTCTGTCTGTCTCTCTGTCTCTCGTTCTGTCTCTCGCTCTGTCTGTCTCTCGCTCTGTCTGTCTCTCTGTCTCTCTGTCTGTCTCTCTGTCTCTCTGTCTGTCTCTCGCTGTCTCTCGCTCTCGTTCTCTCTCTCGCTCTGTCTGTCTGTCTGTCGCTCGCTCTGTCGCTCGCTGTGTCTGTCTGTCTGTCTGTCTGTCTGTCTGTCTGTCTCTCGCTCTCTCTCGCTCGCTCTGTCTCTCGCTCGCTGTGTCTGTCTGTCTGTCTGTCTGTCTGTCTGTCTGTCTGTCTGTCTGTCTCTCGCTCTCTCTCGCTCTCTCTCGCTCTGTCTGTCTGTCTGTCTGTCGCTCGCTCTGTCGCTCGCTGTGTCTGTCTGTCTGTCTGTCTGTCTGTCTGTCTGTCTCTCTGTCTGTCTGTCTGTGTGTGTGTGTGAGAGTGATCTCTGACAGCTTGTTCCTCTGAACTCAACAGGAGGTGCTGGACATCACGCGTCAGTTGTTGGCAGAACTAGGACAGCACAACGACTGTGAGATAGAAGAGAAGAAGTCCAAACTGGAGCAGCTGAAGACTGTTCTGGAAATGTGAGTGAAGTGACCTGGGTCTCTTTATTAACCACTCGTCGCCCCGTCTCATATTCATTGAAGTCATTACGTTGTTTTAAAACCATGATAGACTTTACATCCATACTGGTTTGATAGTGAAACTGTGCAAGAACTCCGATGTATGGTAAGCATGCTGTAACATTATCAGGTGGTCTGGTATTAGTTTGGGTACATGCATTGCCTCACTGTCTGGAGCTCGTCTTCTTGTACATTTTGGACAGAGTGTCCTGAGTTTGTCTTTGGGTTCGTCCCATGCTCGGGACAAATTCGTTTTTGAAAGGTCACCATCTGCCAAACACGACTGCAAGAGCCTTCGATGTTGATTCGGCTGCAGTGTGTCGCCTGTAAACAGCCTCCTACGCACAAGAAACATGAAGCCAATTGACTTTTACACGCCCAGATGGTAATGGCACGACTTCACTCATGTATTCTTTAAAACACGAGGTTCAGGTCAACTCTATCGGAAACTAGGTTTGCAGCAACGGTTCACAAACGCATCAATTATAGAAACAAAACATCAGAGTACAGATCAGACGAGGCAATGGTTCATAAAGTTAGAAACGTCAGCTGATCTCCGGTCCAGTGTTCATCTGATGAAGTTCAGACCACTGGCTCTGGATGAGGCGCGTAGGGAGAGGACGGGTCTGCCGTGAGATTTTGACGAGAACCCTTTGGTGGACACGGACCCTCAAGCTCTTTGTCCTTCCAGTGTTGCGGTCAAGACCACCTTGAGTTCCACACAGACTAAAATGTGGAATATTCAAACCTCTGACTCGCTTTACAAATTGATCTGAAAGATCCACATTCCCATAAACACGACAGAAAACTAATGAAGATTCATTCATTCACTATTTCATTGCCATACATTCTGTGTGTGTGTGTGTGTGAATTTGTCCTTTGTTGTCCTTCGTTGCTCCACTAGTAAACACCACATCGTTCGTCGTCTAATCCTCAGTTGTAACGGCCCCCATTTTGTTATCAGAGTTAAAAAATAAAAAAAGGAGACGTACAATCATGTTCATCCATAAACAGCTTTATCTTTTTATTGACTCCAGATTTGTTTTATTTTCTTGCCAATAAAAGGTACGGCCATTTCTCTGGGATCAACAGAAAAGTGCAACTAACTTACCTGCCCCATGGGCAGCCCAAAACCTCAAGTGAGGAAGAAGGTAGGAAGATATTAAGGCCTTCTCTGTTTCTTAATCTCTTACTATGAAGTAGTATGTTTCCAAGTTGGAGCTGGCCAACTGAAGCTACCGTTCGGATTGTGTGTGTTCAGACACGCGTAAGGAGGGTCCATCGCTGCTGCTGGTGCTGAAGTGGGGAGGAGAGCTGACGCCTGCTGGCAGAGTTCAGGCGGAGGAGCTGGGGAGAGCCTTCCGCTGCATGTACCCCGGGGGTCAAGGTGACACACACACACACACACACACACACACACACACACACACACACACACACACACACACACACACACACACACACACACACACACACACACACACACACACACACACACACACACACACACACACACACACACACACACACACACACACACACACACACACACACACACACACACACACACACACACACACACACACACACACACACACACACACACACACACACACACACACACACACACACACACACACACACACACACACACACACACACACACACACACACACACACACACACACACACACACACACACACACACACACACACACACACACACACACACACACACACACACACGTTTTGTTCTTTGAGTGATTGTTTGATGTTTAGCATATTTTGAAAATATCACACCCAGTGTTCCACTGAGAGACCTTACCAGGAATGTTTGTCATATTTTACTTTTAAGCTGTTTACTCTGAACGTCTGCTGCAAATCAACTGCTGGGCCTGTTTTTCTGTCACGGATAAGAAGTAGTGTCACTGCACCTCTAACTAAGTACATTTACTGTGCTGAAGTACATTTTCAACTTCTTATTCTGTATTTAAGCAGCGCAGTATTATGCTACTATACTACACTCCATGTTAGAGGAAAATATTGTTCTTTTTACTCCACAATCTGACTTCTGGAGTTACTTTACAGATTAAGATTTTAAAAACAAAACATATGATGAATTTAGAAAATATGATGCTGTGCTACAGATTAAACTATGCAGCAGTATGTGATTAAAATATTCGTATATACAGTATACATATACTGTATATGTGTATATATATATATATATGTGTATATATATATATATACACTGTCACACCCACTGACAGTTCATGACATACTTTCAGGTTGGTCTTCCCGTAAGTCTTGGGCTGTCAGTGATCTTTAGGACATTCTTGCTCGTCACATTCTTTTCACATACATGTCACCATGTAGTCTGTACTGACTGCAATGTCAACGAGGTGTAACGGTGTCGGACTGAAAAAACGATTCCGCGGTGGTGACATCTTATAACAAACTGTTGCTTGTTGCACACAAAGATGCAGCCGGTTTTTGAGTAACTTTGTAAACCAGCAGGGTCCTCGTCTGTTTCCACTGATCTTTGCAGGAGACTACGCCGGATTTCCAGGCTGCGGCTTGCTCCGGTTACACAGCACCTACAGACACGACCTGAAGATCTACGCGTCCGACGAAGGCAGAGTGCAGATGACGGCCGCGGCTTTCGCAAAGGTAGGCGGCTATTCTAACAGCTCCGTGCCAGAGAGAGACTTTCTGTTCTGCTGCCGTGTTTCATCGGTACGAACGAAAAGGATTCAACATCTGTTCAGTTGTTCTTTGAATTCAACATCTGTTCAGTTGTTCTTTGGATTCAACATCTGTTCAGTTCTTTGGATTCAACATCTGTTCAGTTCTTTGGATTCAACATCTGTTCATTGTTCTTTGGATTCAACATCTGTTCATTGTTCTTTGGATTCAACATCTGTTCATTGTTCTTTGGATTCAACATCTGTTCAGTTGTTCTTTGGATTCAACATCTGTTCAGTTGTTCTTTGGATTCAACATCTGTTCAGTTGTTCTTTGGATTCTACATCTGTTCAGTTGTTCTTTGGATTCTACATCTGTTCAGTTGTTCTTTGGATTCAACATCTGTTCAGTTGTTCTTTGAAGTTTGTTACAAGCAGCTACATATGTTAAACGCAGTTACAGGACGTTAATATTCATGTTTACAGAAATGTCCAGTGATAGAAAAATAAACCAGCTGGAGTCATCGTGTCAGTTAAATAGAGGGGAAACGGCGCCACCTGCAGACTCTCACATGACATTAATTAAACAGTAATGACAAAAAAAAAAAAGTTATATTTTACAGAAGCACGTCCATCCAGACGATGAATACTAGGTGCCGGACGGAAGAACGTGTAAAACACTCGATAATATATAATTAATAGACTCCGGTGACGTTTTCAAAGCGACCCTCTACGAGCTCGGTATGTTTTCCTTTCAGAGATCAGCGGCTTCGTTCGATGAGAGGACCGCCGAGTGATGTCCACCACTGTAAAATGAAACTAAAATGTGTTTATGTAGCGTAGAAATGACTCAATGTCAACAAGATCAGTCGTGTCACAAAAACATCAAGCTGTTGGGTTTCCTTTAGTCCCAGTACGACAGCTCACGCTAGCTGTCAGCTGTGTGACAGCCACACTGATGAGTTACATGCTGGCACAAACGAATCACAGATTTCACACCTGTGTGTGTGTGTGTGTGTGTGTGTGTGTGTGTGTGTGTGTGTGTAGGGTCTGCTGGCTCTGGAGGGCGAGCTGACACCCATCCTGGTGCAGATGGTGAAGAGCGCCAACATGAACGGGCTGCTGGACAACGACAGCGACTCGCTGAGCAGCTGCCAGCACCGCGTCAAGGCCCGACTCCACGAGATCCTGCAGAAGGACCGGGACTTCACCGACGAGGACTTCGACAGGGTGAGTAGAGGACTCAGCTTTAGTCTGCTCAGTGAGGCCCCGAGGAGGGTAGCAGGGGGGGGAATAATAAAATCACTTGCACAGTTTACAAAATACACAAACATGACGGAGATAAATAATATCGCAGAGCACGAAGAGGCAGAAAACCCCACTGGGCTTACACCGAAATAATGTTACACTTTCACAAATCTATAGAGAGCACAGCATCTGTATCCATAAGATGTGACAAAGATAAAGGATATATAATAACAACACATACCTGTGTTGGCTCCTAACCAATAGCAATGCTACACGACATCCACGCACACGATTTAAGAGCCATGGTGACCGAGCCTTTGAGGCGGTGGAATGCTCTGCCTGCGACTCTACGCGTTTGAGTAAAAACCCATGTCCTAGACCTGCTCCTGAAATGTGATTTATTGACCCTTTGGTCACATTGTGTTTTTTATGCTTTTAAATTTCTGCTCTGTTAAGCACTTTGTGATATTTTTTTTTTCTTCTTTTTTTTTTTTTTGACTGTGAGAAGTGCTCTAGAAATAAATTGTATTATTATTATATGACTGAAACAACACGGACACTAATAAACGGGGAAAGTACCGGTAACTACAAAACAGCAATGAAATGATATTTTAAGCGTCTTTTGTTAAAATTCGGAACACTTGTGTGCACCTCCTGTACAGCCGGTGTTTTTTTACACGGGAAGCACATGTGTTGGTTCATGATGAGCCAAGAGTCTGCTGCAGGAGTTTGAATCAGCCACAAATACAACTAAGACATCGGTCCGTAGTTCACGGGGAGGCGTGGGTCGAGATCAGCTTTTTTTTAACAAGCGGTTAAAAAGACACGAGACGGCAGCCACGGATTCTTCAGCTTGTCTGTGTTGAACTCGATCACATTGGCCTGGTAGCTCATTAAAAACTTGTTGTTTTTGGTTTAAAGTCCCTTTTTGTAAATGCGCCATGGAGGCACTCACCCCGTAACTCCACTGCTGAAAGTATTCTCAACATAGCGTTCTCTTGAACTGATATCGATTCTTTCAGGTGTCTACAGTACGTTCACAGCAGAACAGTTCTCCCGTCTGTTTCTATAAACTCATCGACTGTGGGCAGATACAGAACCTACAAATTCAAGTGTATTTTTTTGTAGTTCCCCACATTAATAGTTGGACTGAGATGATATGTACCGTAGACAGCGGGTTCCTATCTCCTTTGATCACTGAGCAGAAAGGATTGGCTCTCTTGAGCGAACTGTTTGCACATTAATGATATTTCTTCATGTGGCTCTGTTGGATCCAATGACAAAGGTTCAGCAGCCTTTTGAGCTCTTTGTGAAGTGAAAGCCGTCGGTATTCATTTGTTTTAAACATGGCTTTTTATTCAACACCTTTTTGTGCTTCTTCTTCTTCTGTCCGTGTGTGACAGCTGGCCCCAACCTGCAGTGCCTCTTTGGTGAATTCAATGAAGATAGTCCAGAACCCGGTGGCCACATGTGACCAGGTCTACGCCCTCATTCAGAGCCTCACCTCCCAGATCCGCACAAGGATGGAGGACCCCACGTCAGCCGGTGAGCGAGAAATCCTCTGTTGGCGTTTGGATGACTGCCTGGTGGTGTACAGCCCACATTACAGAGACATGTTTTGGTTTCATGTGCACAGGTTTGTGTCTACTTAAATATATGCAAATGTATTTGTGGCCCCAAAGCTTTGAAAAGAGACATTTTCTTTGCAGAATCAATATCATGATCCTCTACAATACTTGAACAAGCTTTGTTTCTCAGTACTACGTGCTCGGCTGGGCAATTCATCAAATTAGATTTTCACGACTACGACTTTGGCTTCCAGCGATTATGAAAACAAGATATTCATGATAAATGAGTTACAGCGACGCTTCCCCTTTTGTCTCGAGTTATAAATCCATCAGTGAACTATGTGTGACATCGCACACGCCACACGCAAATTTACAAAAATTCAGAGGTGCGCTTGCGGCGCCTACTCGCCCGTGAACACATTATGCTCTGGCGCTCGCGCCGGCTTCACTACGCCGAGTATAAACTAAGCGTTGGTGCTCAACGGGCCCGGCTCTCAGCACAACTGTCAACCGGCTGGACGTCGGGCCAGTGCGTCAGGGGTCTGCAGCGATATCGCCGTGTTCAATGAATGGATGATGTTTCCAAAGTCGATGATTAATCGTGTCAAACGATCTCGTCTCTCTCACCAGACCTGCAGCTGTACCACAGCGAGACTCTGGAGCTGATGCTGCAGCGCTGGTCCAAACTGGAGAGAGACTTCCGCATGAAGAACGGCCGCTACGACATCAGCAAAATACCGGACATCTACGACTGCGTGAAGTACGACGTCATCCACAACGCCACTCTGGGCCTGGAGGACACGCTGGAGCTGTTCAGACTGTCTCGAGCTGTGGCTGACATCGTCATCCCACAGGTGAGGAGGGGGAGGGGGGAGGAGGAGGGAGGAGGGAGGAGGAGGATGAGGGAGGAGGAGGGAGGGGGGAGGAAGTTCAGGTAGAGAGGAGACGGTTGTTACATCTGGTCGACTGCAAAGAAACATTTTTAAGGATAGTTTCCATCTTTTGTTTCAATATTCAAGATATAGAGAAGGAAAGCACAGTGGCTAGATAGTTATAGATACACTTACTTTAATTCTCTAAAGATTTGTTTTAATTAATATATTTTTCTTCTTTGTTTCAAGGAATATGGCATTAATAGAGTGGAGAAACTGGACATAGCATATGCCCACTGCCTCCCACTGGTGAGAAAGATCCAGCTGGACCTGCAGAGGACCCACGAGGACGAGTCCGTCAACAAACTGCACCCGCTGTGAGTAACTTGAAAGGCCGCTTCGATGGGAAGACGTGATGCAAAGTGTTTGGACTGACTGAATGTGGCTTCTTCTTCTTCAGGTACTCTCGAGGTGTGATGTCTCCGGGGCGCCACGTCAGGACACGGTTATATTTCACCAGTGAGAGTCACGTCCACTCCCTGCTCAGCATTTTCCGCTACGGAGGCTTGCTCGACGTAAGCGGTCGAGCATCAGTCCCACAGAACTGTCGATGTTTCCTCAGATGGGGGTTGAAGTTATTTTTTGTGTGTGTGTTTGCGACAGGAGGAGAAGGACCAGCAGTGGAAGCGTGCCATGGATTACCTCAATGCTGTCTCTGAACTCAACTACATGACTCAGATTGTCATCATGCTGTACGAGGACAACAATAAGGTAGCGTGTTTGTGTGTTTGTTGATGCGTCACATGGCCTCCATGACACTGTCTCATCCTGGTACCTCTCGTCTGTGTGTTTACATTTGTACATGTTTTTTTCCAATATATTTTAAAGTATAAACTTGTAACAGAGGCACCGTGCAAGTCCGTTAACGTTAGCTATGTAGCCCCGAGCTATCGGTAGACGAGCCGGCCACTGGGATGTACTCTGAGCAGCACGCACTGGAATGAATTACAATGTAATGAGTAAAACCAATCATCGTTTTAGATTAGATTTACCAGGTTAGCATCCAACAAAAAGCAGCAGTGCTGAGTAGTGTACATGTGTATAGAGGTGTGTAAATAAATAAACCTCTGCAGCAGGAGATTAGAAATAGTATTGGAACATTTAACATCTGTAACATCTCCGTTGTTCCCCCTAAAGGACATCTCCTCCGAGGAGCGCTTCCACGTAGAGCTTCACTTCAGCCCCGGAGTCAAAGGCGTCGAGGAAGAGGAGAACGCACCGACCGGCTTCGGCTTCAGGCCGGCTTCTGCAGAGGTAGCGCGGCAGGTAGAATCCCATCCCAGTGTTTCTCACTGTGTCGTCCAGCAGATTGCAGCATACGTATTCGCTCTCTCTCTCTGCTCGGACAGAAACAGACCGACCCCGGCAGCCTGGAGGACCTCTCGCGAGATGAGACCGACCGCGCCTTGCCGCTGTCTGAGCCAATCACCATTCAGAGGAAGTCCCCACTCATACGCAATCAAAAGACCGGATCCATGGAGGTAGGAAGAAGCAGACGAATACACCTAGTCATAGGAAGAAGCAGAGTCGCTGCACCAGACTCCAGGTCTGGGCCAGTAGTTCAGTTCAGGTCATTGACCACATTGACATCAAGATTTGAATGCCGCGCAGATTCTTCTTCATTCTGTTTCAACCAGACAGCAACCTCCTCGCCACATGCACCTGTAATAAAGTCGAGAAGCAGTTTGAGTGATGGTGAAGCCGTCTCGTCACCAAAATCATTTTCTTTTATTGTGGACTTGAAGAGTTTTGTTCATGAAAACACTAGAAAGCATCAAATCGAGTCTGTTTAGCTATTTGTTTATTTACTTTTATAAACAGAATATTTTATAGACCCAGAGCTTCTTCTTCTGTGGTTTTGGCCTCTCCCCTTGTCCGAGGGCATATTTTATTCTGCCAGCTAGTAGAGACTTGTGCATGATATCGAATACAGTGTGTGCGTGTGTGTTCACCAGGTTCTGTCGGAGATATCGTCCTCGAAGGTCGGCAGTTATCGCCTCTTCTCGTTGTGCTCACGTCAATCCCCCGAGATGAAACAGAGTGGATTAGGTAGGTGTCAGAATGCACAGTTTCCTCTGTAACTGTGTGTATAGAGACCTCATCACTGCCACTGCATTGCAGGAACAGCAGCTTTGGTCCAACATTACTTCCTGTCAGCTATCAAGGAATATACAAAAGAAGAACGGGTCACTACGTCATTGTGACAGCGGTCCAACTTTGCATTGGCTGCCGGACTTGGCAAGGCGGTTTTTCTGCTCTGACTTGAATTTCTTTCAACTTGAGACATTCAAGGCGCTGAGCAAGGTAAAAACCACAAAATAAAACTCGTCAGTCTCATCGAAAACAATCGCAAGAAGCCCTCGGCTGCTAGAACAGGCTCTGTCTGGTGAGTGCCGTATACATTTGTCTCCAGATCAAAGGAACTGACTGATGACACTAACGGTGGACACATTTCACACCTGTTTTGGGATGTAAATCAAAAAACGTTTTCCATTTGACAATATTCCAGTTTTGTAACTGTTGGTCCAGTTTGCAGGACTGAGAGTACCATCCTTCTGTAGTAACTTACTTTCTTATGGAGCACCTCCATTTGAATTTAGTTTTGATATCACCGCGCTGGTTTGTCTTTGTCTAGCAGATGAGCCAGAAGTCAACTGTGAAATTGTTTTGCACTCGTGTGAACTAAATGGATGTAAATCATCAGATATGTGTCCCGGTGCCGTGTTCAGGTACTCAACTGAGGCGTTGAAGTCTCTGCAGAGTTAAAGTCTTAACATTTCACTGCCTCCTCTTTCCCCGACAGTAGGCCTCGAATCATTTCCCCGGTCAACATTATCTCGATCGAGTTCCTCTGCAGACTGTTTGGTGTTTCGTTTGCTCTTATCAAGGTCTGTTCAGAGGGACGTGTGTTGCATTATATCGAGCACATATTCAGTGCTGCAGTCTCTGCTGTCCTAAGCCGTCAGAGATGCGCATCACGTGTTGGTGTCAGTCCCTCACAATTACAGAATCGCCACCTTGGTGAGGCGCCATTTTACGCTTCTGTTCATCCGTCTCGCAGAATGACAAAGTCCCCTCGTAGTCCGACCTAATTCTGTTGCTTTTTCCTTTATTTCCTCTTTCCATTCTCCTCTTCTGCGCTCTCTGTTTGGACAAAAAGCACTCTGGCAAATGTAGGAAATCAATCATTTAAGATGAAAAAATGTATACACTTAATAGTCCTGTTACATTATGTTGTCATTATGTCATCACCGATATCATTGTCATTTTAATACCATTTAAGTGTCACTGACATAACAATATAACCGCATAATAATGCAAATGCACATTTTCAAAGAACATTTCCCTTTTAATTCTATATTGAGACAAAAAATATGAACATCAACTAAATACATAAAAATAAGTAAAACCACACAACCAAAGTAAATAATATAATGGACTCTCGTGCTCTGGGAACAAAAATGGGCGAATTATATTGTGCCATAAGTTGATGACGTAAACATTTTTTTGAGGTCATATATCGTACGATAATTCAATAACGGAAAAATGATCTTGGTAATGTCTGTTTATCATATCAAAAGTCGATAATGTTACAATGATTGAGGTGATGTCCGTTTATCGTACGATAAGTCGATAATGTTACAGTGATTGAGGTGATGTCCGTTTATCGTACGATAAGTCGATAATGTTACAGTGATTGAGGTGATGTCCGTTTATCGTACGATAAGTCGATAATGTTACAATGATTGAGGTGATGTCCGTTTATCGTACGATAAGTCGATAATGTTACAGTGATTGAGGTGATGTCCGTTTATCGTACGATAAGTCGATAATGTTACAATGATTGAGGTGATGTCCGTTTATCGTACGATAAGTCGATAATGTTACAATGATTGAGGTGATGTCCGTTTATCGTACGATAAGTCGACAATGTTACAATGATTGAGGTGATGTCCGTTTATCGTACGATAAGTCGATAATGTTACAATGATTGAGGTGATGTCCGTTTATCGTACGATAAGTCGACAATGTTACAATGATTGAGGTGATGTCCGTTTATCGTACGATAAGTCGACAATGTTACAGTGATTGAGGTGATGTCCGTTTATCGTACGATAAGTCGATAATGTTACAATGATTGAGGTGATGTCCGTTTATCGTACGATAAGTCGATAATGTTACAATGATTGAGGTGATGTCCGTTTATCGTACGATAAGTCGACAATGTTACAATGATTGAGGTGATGTCCGTTTATCGTACGATAAGTCGATAATGTTACAATGATTGAGGTGATGTCCGTTTATCGTACGATAAGTCGACAATGTTACAATGATTGAGGTGATGTCCGTTTATCGTACGATAAGTCGACAATGTTACAGTGATTGAGGTGATGTCCGTTTATCGTACGATAAGTCGACAATGTTACAATGATTGAGGTGATGTCCGTTTATCGTACGATAAGTCGACAATGTTACAATGATTGAGGTGATGTCCGTTTATCGTACGATAAGTCGACAATGTTACAGTGATTGAGGTGATGTCCGTTTATCGTACGATAAGTCGATAATGTTACAATGATTGAGGTGATGTCCGTTTATCGTACGATAAGTCGATAATGTTACAATGATTGAGGTGATGTCCGTTTATCGTACGATAAGTCGACAATGTTACAGTGATTGAGGTGATGTCCGTTTATCGTACGATAAGTCGACAATGTTACAATGATTGCGGTGATGTCCGTTTATCGTACGATAAGTCGATAATGTTACAATGATTGAGGTGATGTCCGTTTATCGTACGATAAGTCGACAATGTTACAGTGATTGAGGTGATGTCCGTTTATCGTACGATAAGTCGACAATGTTACAATGATTGCGGTGATGTCCGTTTATCGTACGATAAGTCGATAATGTTACAGTGATTGAGGTGATGTCTGTTTATCATATCAAAAGTCGATAATGTTACAATGATTGAGGTGATGTCCGTTTATCGTACGATAAGTCGATAATGTTACAGTGATTGAGGTGATGTCCGTTTATCGTACGATAAGTCGATAATGTTACAATGATTGAGGTGATGTCCGTTTATCGTACGATAAGTCGATAATGTTACAGTGATTGAGGTGATGTCCGTTTATCGTACGATAAGTCGATAATGTTACAGTGATTGAGGTGATGTCCGTTTATCGTACGATAAGTCGATAATGTTACAGTGATTGAGGTGATGTCCGTTTATCGTACGATAAGGCGATAATGTTACAGTGATTGAGGTGATGTCCGTTTATCGTACGATAAGTCGATAATGTTACAGTGATTGAGGTGATGTCCGTTTATCGTACGATAAGTCGATAATGTTCGTGATTGAGGTGATGTCCGTTTATCGTACGATAAGTCGATAATGTTACAGTGATTGAGGTGATGTCCGTTTATCGTACGATAAGTCGATAATGTTCGTGATTGAGGGCATATTATGGTGACAGGGCTAACAATAAATTATAAAATAGCACTTAATGCATTTAATGTCTCACAAATGGATATTAGAAAAGCTGTGAAAGGATTTCAGGGTGGAGTGTTTCCTGTCAGCCTCGATGCAGGGCATTAAAACCCTTCTCCTTCCTTCCTTCCTCTGGTGAGGAGGACTGATGTGCAGAGAGCTGTTGGTACGAGATGCATGGTGTCCTCTGTCTCTGTCTGTTTCTCTCTCTCTCTCTGGATAGTTGTTTGAGTAACAGCATGATATGTAGTAATGACTAACGCCCCCCCCCCCCCTCGCAGGCTCTCAGTGCGCCGGGCTCTTCAGCACCACTGTCCTAGGGGGGTCCTCTAGTGCCCCCAACCTGCAGGACTACGCACGCGCACATCGCAAAAAATTCTCCAGCGGCAGTCTGTCCTACAAAGACGGTACGTGTTTGAGACGTCGCTCCTATCACAAGAAACCTGCACAGAGCAACAGCAGATCAGTGCCGCACACTCTTAGTCCTTCTGCACCCAAAATAGTGTGTGTTTGATTTCCTGAGCGGTGCCCTAACCTCTCTATATATATCTCTCTATATATATATATATATATATCTCTATATATATATATATATATCTATCCATCTATCCATCTATCCATCTATCCATCCATCCATCTCTCGCTCTCGCTCTCGCTCTCTATATATATACACATACACATACACACACACACACGTATTTAATAGTTCTAGTAACATCTGTTTTCTTAGACTCCATAATCATTCTTGCCACCAAACCCACGTGATTTTTTTTTTCCCATCTTCTTTTATTTATTTTTCCTTTTCTTTTATCGCCGCACCACTTTGAGTCAAATCGGTGTATTTGTTTCTTGTTTTCCAGCAGCTTGTATACATGCTGCCTCTGGCCCGCTTTAGACTTCATGTGTAGTATGTGGGAAGAACAGCACATGTAACAACGCCGTCATCGAGTCGGTGTCGTACAGTCGTGTAATCGGTGCGCTTGGTTTGTGGCGGAGCTGCTTAGACTTCGGTTGTTTTTGTCAACTGCAGCGTCGATGTAACTCGTCATTATTAGACCAGAGTTGTTTTAGTCTGACATTTTTATTTGGATTTTTACTTTAAAAGCTCCAGCTTGTGTGAAGCAGCTGCTCATTAGTACGTGTCCATTGACTTCCCCTCATTCTCAAAGATCCTCATCATCATCTTCCTCCTCCGATGTTGTTGTTTTTCTGCATGCTCCACGGCTGCGCTGACTTCCTGTTAGTCTGTTCAGTGGTTGGAGAGGAAATATACAACCATGTTTATTTCACAGCCAGTTGAAAGTACTCGAAGTCAAACAACTGGAGAGGTTTTCACATGACTGTTTACATGCACACTGGTATTCCACTAATATTCCCAATACGTCAAATATTTCATGTAAGCATCGAGTTTATTCCAAATGCAAATATCTCAACGCCGACCTTTCTGAGGAATGAAAGGAGGGAGGCTGAGTTCACACGGTCCAACAAGTCCGACACTCGAGGGAAACGTAAACACATAAAGAAGCCAAATGGCACAAGTGGCTCCGGCCGTTCCACTTCTCCGTAGTTTTCCGTGATGAACGACGTGGACGTGGGATTCACTGGTGATGAGGATGAGGCACCGGGTCAGTTTACGTTAAATCAGAAAATATGCAAGGCTGCAGGTAACCGGGAATATTAGTGGAATATTCATCTTCATTAGGAATGTAAACAGCTTATTAGGAATGTTGTCTTCTTTGGAATAAGGGCAACAGCCAGAGTATCTGATGCATGTAAACGTAGTCATCAGAAACATTGGTGGTACCTCCGGGAGAAACCTGACGATCTGACGAATATAGATATCTAATATCGATATAGTAATACATCTTTGACTCGCTAGCAGAAGTCGGTTTCATTTCACTTTTCATTTCTTGTTGTGAATGTCTGGGCCCTCTGCTGATGGTTATAAATCTAGTGCTGGTAACTGTGTGCAAATGTAAAATTCAAGGAGCGGAGTGATGCATCATGGGCCGCCGTGGCTCGGCCCTGAGTGTGTCGCTGGTGTTTGTGGTTGAGTCGTCCAGTAGATGTCACTGTGGTATCACACACAGACCCCCCCCCCCCGATCCTCTCTCATCGTCTGGTCTTTGTCGTCCATCTTGTTCCTTTTTCAACCATCAAAGGAAGCGTTCTCGTCTTGATGCAGTCGAGTGTGAACGAATTGTGCTTGATTCCGTGCATGCTCCTCCCTCCCTGTCATCTGCTATTATTATTTGTATTTGTCTCCACGCTGAAGCATCTTTATCCTGGTCAGGATCACCGGCTGATATATTCTATTCTGCTGTTTACGCGGTTGAACGGCGGTTCAGTGGGATTGTGGATCATCTCGTTAGACCTGAAGCAGCTTTACAGTCACTGCTTCTTCTAGCTGTTGGTGTGACCGCCCATCACCTCCTAAGTTACAACATTTCATCTCACTCCGTCACCACAGAGATGTTCCTCTCATGTAAACATGAAGTCAGGTGTTCCTCACTAACAGACTCCTCTGTTCTGCTGGTTGATCCACGTTAGAGAAGAATAGGGACATGATTTAAAACGTGATTTATTCAAGTCGCTGTGGCCTCGAGTAACACTCGTGATTTTTTATTTTTATTTTTTATTTCCTCAGAGTTGTTGTCTATGCCGGCAGTAAAACGATTTTCTGTGTCGTTTGCAAAGTATCCGACTAATGGTACGTCTGCTTCTTTCAAGTACTTTTCCACTCCACCTCCCTTTTGTCTTGCATGTCTTCAAACTTTTTTTCAAACTTTATTTTTTCATTTTTTTCTCCACACGGCCCGCCAGCATTCCAGGTTTCCGTTATTCTTTTTTCTAATGATTTTGTTCATATGCTTTTGGACTGTTCCTTCTGTAACACGCCCTGACATTCTCTCTCACCAGGGTTCCCACTGCTCATTTCACCCAGTGAACGATTAAGACGTTAGGAGACGGGGAATGTCAGCAAATGTTTGCAGAGGCCTCGTAGAAGTGTAGCCGGAAATAAAGACATCTTCACACTACTGATACCTGTGAATACATAAATACACGTATTCTCTTCAGAAGGCCTTTATACACCGGCAGCGCATTTTTCGTGCGATAATTTTGCATTTGAATATGTTTTTTCAAACTTTATTTCTCCTTCCAGACCCGCTTGCTCTGTTCTTACATTTCACAATAAAAGCTCAAGTCAGACAACAGGACCCTGGTAGTTGGTTCTCTGCCTGCGCAAATCTGTTCCAAAGTAAAGTGAAAGTCTGTTCCAAATTTACCGGCATAAATAGTCTTGATGTGAAATATTCGCAGGTGAGTTTTTTTTGCATTTTTCGGGTGGTTGAAGAGTCGCATCCCCCGGTGTGTGAAGGCCGATGACGAACAAAAGACCGTTCTAATCAACTGAATCATCCTAAACTACCTTTAGTCGGTGAAAGCAATGTTGTTCTCGCATCTTGTTCCAGTTAACCCACAGTCAGCATTTCACACTCACTGCAAAGCCCACTTCTCCTGGAGCCATTTAGAAGTTCCATGTAGTGTCCGGTTTAGATCAGACTCAGAAAACAGACGAGTGGAAGTCTGAGTCTGACTTCATTTCACTTTGTCTCCCACTGCTGTTTACAGGAAACCACTTCCTCAACACACGCTAAACCACTTCCTCGACACACGCTACACCACTTCCTCGACACACGCTAAACCACTTCCTCGACACACGCTAAACCACTTCCTCGACACACGCTAAACCACTTCCTCGACACACGCTAAACCACTTCCTCGACGCACGCTACACCACTTCCTCGACGCACGCTAAACCACTTCCTCGACACACGCTACACCACTTCCTCGACACACGCTAAACCACTTCCTCGACACACGCTAAACCACTTCCTCGACACACGCTAAACCACTTCCTGGACGCACGCTAAACCACTTCCTCGACACACGCTACACCACTTCCTCGACACACGCTAAACCACTTCCTCGACACACGCTAAACCACTTCCTCGACACACGCTAAACCACTTCCTCGACACACGCTACACCACTTCCTCGACACACGCTACACCACTTCCTCGACGCACGCTAAACCACTTCCTCGACGCACGCTAAACCACTTCCTCGACACACGCTAAACCACTTCCTGGACACACGCTAAACCACTTCCTCGACACACGCTAAACCACTTCCCCGACACACGCTAAACCACTTCCTCGACACACGCTACACCACTTCCTCGACACACGCTACACCACTTCCTCGACGCACGCTAAACCACTTCCTCGACGCACGCTAAACCACTTCCTCGACACACGCTAAACCACTTCCTGGACACACGCTAAACCACTTCCTCGACACACGCTAAACCACTTCCCCGACACACGCTAAACCACTTCCCCGACACACGCTAAACCACTTCCCCGACACACGCTAAACCACTTCCCCGACACACGCTAAACCACTTCCTCGACACACGCTAAACCACTTCCTCGACGCACGCTAAACCACTTCCTCGACGCACGCTAAACCACTTCCTCGACACACGCTAAACCACTTCCTCGACACACGCTAAACCACTTCCTCGAGATTTGGGACACTTACTAATCATCCTCATTTTGCATCATCGCTGCCAGCTGTAGAGTTGCACAAGTCATTTGATGGCGGACATGAATATATTGTACATATAGTAGAGCGGCAGGACACGGTCTGGGATGAGTGCCTGATCTGGTGCGGCTGGAGGACAGTTGGCTCAGTAATGGACTCGTTTATTCCGGCTTTGGGTGTTTTTGCAGAGTGATTTCTGGCACAACCGTACCTCCTCCCAAGGTGCACGCTCTTAGAATAACTTCATCATTAGACCAGCAGGCTTTGGTTTGTTTGATGTCAGCAAACTGTTTTGGCACGGGGCCAGTCGAAAGAGGATTTCTGACGGTCAGCATTTACTGTCACAATTCCATAAAGTTTGACGTGCAAGAGACAAAGGAGGTTGAAGCAGCAGAAGCCGAGCTATCCTGAGGTTTAGTCCCAAGTGTTGGTCGAGGTCCTAAACCGGTGGATCAGATTCTTCATTTCAGGCTTTCTGTCAAAAGTGAGTCTGAAGGCAGAGATGATCCTCCGGAGCCACAGAAGACAAACGGCACAGTCGTCCTGTCTGCACGGCGGCGTGTTGGAGCTGTTCCAAGTCAAACTAAAAGAAGATCGTTACGGTGCCGCGAGGGCGATGAAAGTGGTAAATCTACAAGAATAAAACTCTCAAATTTAGGAAGAAAAGATTCATGAATTTGCAAAAAACAAGTTCTCTGAGATTAAACTCTCAAGAAGAACGTGAGCTGCCGAGTGCAAACCTGCCTTTTGCCTAAAGTAGTGTTCCTGTGGTGAGGTTGGCCTCTGAAAGATCCATATACACGTTTTTGTTCGTGTTCTTTCACGAACATTAATAAATGCTGGTATGATTAATGTATTTTGCACTCTGCGGCTCACGTCGGTGTTTATCGGGGGCGTCTGAGGTGCGATGAGGTCGCTGTAACCTCACACAGTGGAGCGATGTTCTTCTACTTTAACCTCAGAATATTAGAGTTCCCTCAGAATCACACCCTCCCTCCAGCTCTGTAATTGTGTTCTTTGTACCGAATACGCCATCCTGTGATCTACAAAAAGTCAGTCACGCATGCGTAACGTGTGAACCCTGCCGGCCTGTTGTTGGACCTTTTTTAACGCAGCCAGTCATCGTTTCTTTCTTTTTATTAACTCATAAACGCCTCATTCTCTATCTTCATGTTTTACGAGCCTTATGATGGCGATGTGTCCTGAGTCAAGGGTGGGAACCCTACTTAACATCCTGCATAGTTTGTAAACTGATCACCATTATCCAATAAGTCAGTTATTTATTTTGAATGTGTGTGCATGAGTACACAGTAGTTACATAAAGGTCACTCCATGGCTGCTGGGGATGTGAGCTGATTGTTAGACGTGAATGTTTCACTCTTCCTCTCATTGTGGTTGATTGAAGGGTTCAATCCCAGCTGACTGAACCAGGATCAGCTCTTATTGAGCGTAAACAGAGGACGGGTTGGAGCGTCGCTCATCCGCCGCTTGTGTTCTGAAAGAGACATCGAGTCAGTTATGTTTTGATCCACAAGCACACATACAGCTCTGTGTTTTCACTGCTCGCATGTGGTCGTCTGGTGTGTCCGAGGCTTGGAAGCCGAATATTTCATTCGATAAAATCTTGTTAGTTTTTAAATGTTGACTTTTCGACCGAACAAAGCTCTGGAGTTATTGGAAATTGTATTTTGAAGAGGATTGAAGAGGATTTTGTAAATCTTCTCTTATCTCTGCTTTTGGGTCGTGTTGTCTGTCGTTGAACGGGTTTGTTTGGCAGAAATGTTCATCCACGAGTGTTTCGGCGGAGAGATTCTGCGACGGTCGACTCGTCAACCAGAGCCGCGTGAACGCGACAGTCGGCTTTAAAACACCACACTTCCTGTTAAGAACACGCCAGGCAGAGTGAAACAGCCACACGCTACATGTTAGTGCTGTTCTCTCACATGCACTGTTCACCACAGGAACACAAGACGACACGTCCACCGCAGCAGCGGCTCCACCGGTCCGGTGCGCTGCTGAAGGTACGATGCGGTGCGTGTCCAGCTGCAGCTTTGTGTTAAAATAAATAAATAAAGATGGCGTCAAACTGTTTGTTTGTTGTGGACGCGAGATTCACCTGCACACGCAAATAAAGAGCTCCCGCAGTGTTTGTCTGGAGGCGTGGCTGCGAGGCTGCCGTCACTTCTTTTGGGCTCCACGGCTTCCTGTGAACGTCTCGTGTCGCTCTTGCTCCTCTCGTGGATTCTCATTCATTGGCTTGTTCGTTTAAATGAACGGAGGTGCTGCGGAGGAGCAACACGATGTGGTTTGTTTTCTTGCTGGATGATTTGTTTGCCGCGCGGAGAGGTTTCTGTTGACGTGGTTTTCTGCTTCTTCTTCTTCTGATGTGCGGCCATGATGAGCTGCTGGCTGCCTCCTTCACGCACACACACGCTCCACTGATCTCTTTATTTCCCCTCATCTTGTAATGTACTTCAGTCCTTCCCTCTCTTCCTCGCTTATCTCCTATCGTTTCATGTCTCTTGTCCTGCTCCTCCTCGCTCTCCCTCTTCTTCCTCAGAGCCCCTGGAGGAGCCCCGTGTGGCCCAGTTGTTGAGGCATTTCCCCGCCGACCTCAGCCTGGACGGGGCGCTGGCCCACCACCTCCACCAGTGCTCCTACCACCTCCGCCTCTTCCGAAACTGGCTCATCTCCGGCCAAGACCCCCTAGAGTACCTCCACGGTTAGCCCCTGGCCCCCCGCCCTCCCCCCCCCCCCCCCCCCCCCAGCCTCACGCCCTGTTCAACCACTGCTCACGGTTCAGTTGGGCCTGTGCTGTACTGTGGTTGACGCTCATGCTTTGCCTCTTGATGTTCCTGCATGCTTGCCTGTTTCTGTGGTTATGCAGATTGCAAGCTGGAGTGCTGTGAGCTGTTTTGGGCCATTTTTTGCGACCACTATCTTTCCCCTCTGCAGCGGTGTCGAGATCTTTACCCCGACGTTGTTTGTTTGTTTTTGAAGGATTCCTTAAGCATACAAAATGTCATTAATTCCACATTTCTTCCCGGAATTTACATGCAACAAGACAGGACAAGAAGCATTAACTGCATGCATTCAAATATCACTTTTGAAAGAGTCCAACATTCAAATTTAGACCCTCCTTTCTGTGTTCTCCCCAAACGATGTTACCAAACTCCAGCACAGCGGCTCATGTGTTGTGACTTCACCAGAAGTAAATCTAAATAAAACACCAAGAGAAGCTTCATCACTGTCGTCCTGCAGTGAAAACGGCGACGGACGTCGTTTGCGTTTGTCGCTCCAGTCGTTGGATCGAGATAAAATGAAAGATGACGTTTCATTTGTGTTGGCAGGAAATGTAATCACGGCAGCGACAGACGCGATGATTAGTTCGATCAAACGTCAGACAAGAAACAAGCAAAAATAAAATGTGAGTGTTCACTGCAGTGATCACGAGGACAACATCTGGCACAGCTGGACATCAGGCGGTAGTTCATAGTTAACAAGGCCCTCAGAAGCCCTTATAACATGAGTATTACTAGTGTGGTAAGACTTATTAATAACTATTGTTGGATTATCAGACATTTAAAAGCAAGAAACTTGTTCGTACACAGTTTAAAGAATGTTCATTAAAGCCTTATGAGTCATTGTTTATAATAGCATTACAGCTACAAACTGGTAACAAGTTTCATATCAATGCTTATTAATGTCTTATAATCTAACATTAACAATCTAAATCTAATCTAACAGTGTTTATGATGCTATGACACACTAAGGACCTTATTACCTATTAACTAACGCTTATTACATGTCGTATTGTCACATTCTTCTTCTCGTTTGCGTATTCTTCGATCAGATTTCTGCTGATGTAAATCAGGACACTGCTCATGTTGAGACAACGTTAAACATGAAACACTGGTGAATACCAGGTTTTGTAGAAACTCAAACTAACACCTGTTTGTACCAATATCCAGCAGAAGTTCAGTAGAAACATTATCAGCTCGTTCCTCCACAGACTTGTTTATTAATCAACATATTGCACGTGGTCCATATCGGAAGTTGGTTACATGCTTTATGAATGTTTCCACGTTTAGGTGACGCAGCCTCATCTTGACTTCCCGCTGTCTCGGTTCAAGATGAAAGATTTTATTTCATTTTTTTATTGATACTTCCAGCTCTAAGCAGATAATGTGTCATCACTAGCCGGAGCCTCCATGTTTCCACGAAGGTACAGACGCCGCTGTGTTTCATCCACACGTCACAGTCACGTCTCCGGAGTCCTTCCTCACGTTAACCAGCATGTGGTTCCTGCTTGTTAGCTGAACACCAACGCACAGAGAACCTCCTCTGGGGTCTCGTGCTGGATCGAGCCGTGGTGGTTTCTGTTACGCTGTGATTGGTGGACTGGTTGTGAACTAACGGCGGATGAAGTGCTGTGGATAACACGTGGTGGACCTGAGCTGCAGTCTGGACACGTTTGAGCCGCCGTGTGCTGCCGTTAGAGCTTCTGTGTGTCGGGACCACACACACACACACACTCTCACACACACACACACTCACACACACACGCACTCACACGCATTCACACACAGGCGTCATGTTATAGACCTGCTTGCTTTTTGCAAATGCAGCGAGACGTTTCGAGGATGCGTACACTTGTTGCGTTTGATATGGTGTCTTGGCGTCCAGCATGGTGTTTTTTTTTTGTATTTGTTTTTTTGTTTTGCAACTTGCCTGCGTGGAAATGAACCGTAGCGGCTGCAGGAGTTTGTTAGCGGCGGTTAGGGAGCAGGACGTCGGAGCACAGCGCTGAGGTGTGTTTGGGTGTCACCGGAGCGGTTCTGCC
Organism: Melanostigma gelatinosum; assembly: GCF_949748355.1. Lineage (NCBI taxonomy): Eukaryota > Metazoa > Chordata > Actinopteri > Perciformes > Zoarcidae > Melanostigma > Melanostigma gelatinosum. The sequence goes on from NC_136635.1 coordinate 31,081,315, forward strand.
TCCCCCGGTCGAACCGAGGTCTGATGTTTGCCCGCCGCGGGCGTCGTGTCTCTCCTCTGCCCCGCAGGCTTCGAAGGCTGCTCCATGGTGCCCTCCATCTATCCTCTGGAGACGCTGCACAACTCGCTGTCGCTGAAACAGGTCAACGAGTTCCTCACCGGCGTGTGCGACAGCGCGGGGGATCCGCACGCGAGGACCACCAGAGGTTAGAAAACCCGGCGCAGAGTCGTTGACAGTGTGACTCGTGACCATCATCACTTTGACTCTGTGGGTCCTTCACTGTCTCCCTGCAGCTCTGTCGGCCATGTTTGACACGCACAACCAGCCGTCGGTGGACTCGTACCTCCCTCAGAGAGTCCTCTCCTCCTCCATCACTCTCAGATCTCGCTCTGACAGACCTCCTTGGTGTGAGTATTGCAGCATCTCCTTTTTCCTCAGTAAGATTTTACATTTCATGTTTCCGTTATGATTTACCTTCTCTTAATACTTGTTTTCACTGAGCAGAGCCTGAAGGCATCATAGTGTAACTCAACAGAACCTCCAGTCGTTAGCGGTGCTGATGTATCGTCCAATAACTATCGTCAGCAGAACTTTATTTACACAGTGATGGTTTACGTTAAACTGTAATTAATCTGTGGCCTGTGACACCAGTCTACTCGCTCTCATGCCTTTAATGCGTGTTCATGTCGTCGTCCTGCAGACAGCAGCGGTCCATCCAGCACGGTGTCCAGCGCCGGGCCGTCCTCTCCCACCACCGCGGACACCTCGCCACACTTCAGCTTCAGCGATAAGATCTCCCTCACCCCTCAGAGCAGCGAGGAGACTCACTCCTCTCAAAACGTCTCCGCTCAGCCGGCGCCGGGCCTCGACCCGACTTGCTCCGCCGAAGTCCCTCCGACTCCATGTACCTCGCTAGAGGACGACCTCAAGCTCTGCGCTGTTACCGGTCAACGGCCCGACGATGCCGAACGCGCGCAGGAAGAGCCTGAGGTGGCGTTCGCAGACGGCGACGCCTCCTCCGTTGTGATCTCGGACGCTGGGCCGAGGCCGCCGTGCTCTGCGTTGGCGGAGCTCCCTCTGGCTCGGATGGAGGGTTACTGCCTCCCCGGCTCGCTGCCCGTGCTGCTGGAGCTCCGAGAGAGCAGCAGCGAGGCGGGCTCCAGCTCCCAGACGCCGCAGTCTCCCGAGGGAGCCGACGAGTTCTTTGACACTCTGGAGTCGATGGAGCTGTGGATGGACGGTCCGGAGAGCCTCCCGCTCACTGAGACGCCGCTAGAGGCGGCTAACGCAGCAGAGCCGTAGAGGGGCGGAGACTTCACAAACTCAGATCTGTGTTCAACGCCGTACATGCTGTTCATTGCCTTTTCAATAAAGGCCGACTGGTTAAGTTCATCTGTCTGTAAAGATGTAGGGAGCCACTTGATCTGTTGCTTTCTTGCCCTTTTCTTAAAGCTGCGTTAATCCATTTGTTTTTGGCCACTAAGGGGCAGAAACACCCACCGAGCTGTTGAGGTGTTACACATCCAGCAGCTTTAATAATGTCACCATCCTGTTGGGAGGTGTTTGTGTCCACGTTCTCTCTGTGTTTAGCTCTGGCTTGCTCTCCATCAGCTCCTGAGAGAAGAACATCATTTTAGCTGCTCGATGTTCGCCGACACCGTTCACGTGCACAGAAACACTCCACAGTGTGAACTCCCTCACAGTGATCAGACGCTGATATGGATCAAAAGGTTTGGGACAGAATCAATGTTGTTCTGGGCAGGTGGAGACAACGGGGGTTGTCACATTTGATGTGTTTAATTGATTCATTGTGGCCACAAAGATGTTGAATAATGGAGCTGAGAACTCTTCAGCCGTTTCCTTTAGAAAGCTGCAGCAGTGAAGGACAACCAAGTGTTCGTTTCAGGAAGCGCTGACTGATGGACTGTAAATGTACAACCTGTGGCTCTTCTGTGCTTCGTCGTACGCCAGCGTTTTCGTTCCCGCATCGAGCGTCTGTGGCGCTTCATGGTTTAAGTTCCTGCGTCTGTGATTTCAAAACAAAAGCTGAATCTTTATGACTGCCAGTGCAACACACCGAGTGTTCGATCCCCAGGTCAGGCTGAGTGTGCACGGCTTACTGCCTACGCCGTCAGCTTCATTGAAGATTCATTATAATCAGTAAGAGTTGATGGAGAAAAGAAAATATTTATTTTGAAATTGCGTCTTTAAAAACAAAACTTAAGTCTGGTATTTTTGATACTAACATCAGATATTTAATTGTACCATATTATTGTATATTTTTTGTAGATTCACCTCGTGATGTGGGGGAAACCTGAAAGCTAATTTCTCATTTTATCGCTGAACAAACCGGAGGAGCATTTCACGTTAAATGTGCTTTTATTGTGGCGAGCAGTTATGTAGCAGGTGTGTGTGGATGTTTCAGGAGCAATTCAGGTGGCTGTGCAATCCTGTGTTTAATCCGTGGGGTTTCATGTTACTACGGACTGAAGAGGTGTTCTGATAATCACACCGTTTGGTTTTTGTGCTTAAAGGGTCAATTCACTCAAATGATTGGAAACGTTATGAAAAGCCTGAAACGTTGGCGCCGCTGCGGAGCGGTTGGGTTCTTATCTGATGGAGTGTTTAGTGATCCAGTAGAAGTCTCACTTCGTGTCTGTTTCACCTCGTTAGTTAACAACTCCACAAACATGTCTGTTCTTCTGTGTGACGTTTAATATGTTTGTTTTTAGAAAGTTCATTATATGAAGCATCCGCAATATTCTGTAATACTTCTAACAATGTTACAAAATACAACTTTTGGAATGTAAATTTCATTTGTGGGTCTTTTCTTGTTTGCTTTGGTATCTTTTGTATGTTTTGTCGTCTCAAACAAACCAATTATATAAAATAATCAAAGATCAGAACAAACTGTATGGAAAAGAAGCTAAAGATTTCAATATTATTTCATTTGACAATTGAAAGCTTTTAAATATCTGCAGACATAAGTGTAGAATTTAACTTTTTCCACAATGCTGTTAAACAACTGTTCCACTTCTCCCTTGCATTTAATATTTCTCTGTAAAGAAAGTAATTAAAGTAAAAAACATTGTGATTAATTAAAAGGAACGAGATTCAAATGACACTTTAATGTGACAGATTCATAATTAAGAGTCCAAAGGATGGATTTTATTTTCCTTTTTAAGAAATATTACGGCCATTGTAGAGAAATAAATGGAAGCCAGGGGAGGACTGATGACGTAATCAATCGGATTTATCAATAAGGAAATGCTCGTGATTCCGCCCAGATTCACAGATCATTTAGTAACTTGTAACTGAAGCAACATGTGGAACAAGTACCTCAAAGTTTATCCTTCAATACTTTAGTAAATGTACTTTCTTTCGACCACTCAAAGTAAAGTCTTTAAAGAAAGTACTTGTATGGAACATTTTGAAATGACACTCGGCCCTTTTCACCTCTTGTTCCCGCTGTGCTCCACCCGGATCATGTGACCCAGGAGGTGATGTCATTGCAGCTTCTCACAGTGGGGGAGGGGGGGGGGGGGGGGCTCGATGCTGTAAACGCTGTCCGACTGTTGAAAAGAGTCAGAAAACAAAGCCCTCACTGTTCCAATGGATGACATCATCCTCACTCTGTGGAGGAAGGAACACTGGTGTCTTGTTTCTCTGTGGGACATTCATGGTCCCAGGAGGATGCATCCTAATCACCTTGGTGATGCTTCTTCCTCTATCACTGCTATTAGATTGACATTTTAAAGCTTTTTAGTAAAAACATCGTGTACAACTGTCTGATTGGATTGCCATGAAAGTTGGTATATTCATGGTTCCCAGAGGATGAATCCCAACAAGTTTAGCGATCTGCCGATTTTTCCTCTTAACACTGCAAACGGGTCAATGTTTCCACTCATCCAGTGAAATATCTTATCGACATGTAGGGCTGGAAATACATTCTGCAAAAACAATCATTGTCCCCAGAAGATGAATCCTAATGATTTTAGGGCTCCTTTGACTTTTCCTTCAGCGCGAACACGAGGATCACATTTGCAGTTTTGAGTGAAATATCACGACAACTGTTGGATAGATTGCCATGACATCGAGTTCAGACATTCATGTTCCTCTGAGGATGAATTGCAATAACATTTCCTTGAGTGCCGTCATCGGGTCAAGATTTTATTTTGTCCGATACTCTGACGTTCCCTTCAGCCTCAGCAGGATGAGCACATGTTAGCATGCTAATCTTGGACATGCTAAGTCACTGATATGTTGATTTAATGGAATGCAGCCGGCGTAAATGTTAACTTGCTGCTTTAACTACATTTTGTAGTAGCTTGCTGGGTGTTCGACATTCATATTTGCATTCAAGTAGTTAAATTACTTTTTTTGCCATTTTTTGTGTAATTAATTCATGAAACTACCTATATGAAAGGAATGCATTAAACCTGCATTCTCTCTAGTGTCCATCAGGGGGCGACTTCTCTGTATAGAAGTCTGAGAAAATAGTTTTTTTAATATTTTAAATTACTAAATATTTTTTATTTGGGGTTATGTATGACCTTTGAAGATTTTAAAGTTTAGTTCTCGGATATAAAACGGGTCAGTAAAAAAACCCTCTGGTGAATTTAGAAGCGTCTACGTGTCTTAAAAAGTGTAAATGAGACGATAGACGTCCTCACGAGAACACTCGTCCTCCTTTAGCTTAGTGGAGGAGACGTGAAGTCATGTGACCGTTAGCTTTTTATGCTACACTTCAAACATAAAAGTGGAGTTCATGTGTAAAGATCATCTCGATGAACTAAACGATGATTAAATGTGTTGATCATAAACCTTTGTTTGACACAGATTATTTTCTGCAATAATCTAGAATCCAATGGAAAACTATTAGCTAGCATTAGCATTAGCTGTCAGCGTGGCTGTAGACCCTTAAACTCGCACTGCTTTGCTACAAAGGGTCACAAGCTAAAAACACTTTGTATTAAAAGACTTTCATCAGTTCACAGAAGGAGAGAACATTCTACGTGATGTAATGGTGCAAAAAGAAGAGGGCGACATTTTTTCTTCAGTGTTTTTATTGGTCTTCACACTTGTTCCCTTTTTAACAATAAATCTGTTTTTATTTTACCTTTTGTAAGCATTTCAAAAGCGATAAAGAGAATATTGCACGTAAAAACAAGAGATGAAAGTAGAACCATGAAGCAGAAAGGAGGGAAAAAACAAAACGATCACGCGGCTTTCTTTACAGCACAGCACAGCCAGGTTACACGTGCCTCCTCAGTACCGCACAGCTCAGCGTCTTAAATATACATCTTTTAAAATAGCAGTTCTATGTTAAGTCATGTTTTTCTTCATCTATTACAATACAGGAGAACTCAAAGGTACACATGCATGTACAAGCAGGGCTCACTGAAAACCAACAGTCCTTATGATGATTTCTTTCACGGCTGAACGCCACAGATATTTAGTTTTTAACTTTTTTTATTTTGTTTTGCACAATACGAAAATGCAGCGGTTGTGTGTGTGTGCGTGTGTTAAGCTTTGTCTGGAAAAGAGTGTGAATAATGGGAAATCTTCTCTAGATAAAAATGTTTTGACGTGAGTGTCTGGCAGTCTGGGTTCTGAGTGGTCTGCTCATGTGCGAGTTGTTATTGGCCTTTACAGTGATGCAGTATTAAATAGGAATGCAGCTCACAGAGTGGCTGAACGGGAACAACGGAGCTCAACGTCAGCGTCGTCTCTTCGCTGTCTGTGAGGATTCTGTCAAACGGTCATCCGAAGAACGACACTGTGTTGGGGACGGTCGGATGTACCAAGGCCACCAGGAGATGAAAGTCCTCCACGGAGAAGGTAAAGGTAAATCTGCATCTTCACATTCAAATCAACTGGAGCCGCCGAGGTCGTCGTGGCTCCCTGCAGCCCTCCTGCTTTATTATTACATCTTTTTTTTATGTACATGCAATCTGTTGTGCATGCATCACAGTCAAGTAAAATATCATACAGAAGAATATCTGGAGTTGTTTTTTTTGTTTTACTGCGGATCATAAAATAGCAACCCTGGTGAGGTGTGTTGGTCCAGTGTGTAGGTTTGTTTTGTTCCTGGTTAAAATCTCTTCAAAGTACTTATCAAAATATATATTAATATCAAATTAAAAGCATGTCTACGCATAATAAAAGTCTTACTTGAAAACGTCCACTGGTTAACTACTAAAATTAAAGAAATGGCTAAAAACATGAGGTGGCTTCAAAATATGTTTGCAAATGATATTTAACAGTAACCGGGAGAAAACAGCACAGCTGTAATTGTTTTCATGTTGCTAAATTTAAGTTTCTGCACAATGGTTACCGTTTGTGCTTCTCCGAGTGGCAGCTCCAGGAATTCTAAAACTCTACGTCTGAAATTGTTTAAAAGTGCCATTTTTATGCTCAATATATGTAAAACTATTTTTATTTTTCTTGTGCACTGACGTTCTCACCGACAAGACTCACACAACAACAGAGGAGACCAGCTCGCCGAGAACCTTCCAAACCGCCTCAGAACATCTCCCTTCCAGCACAGCGGGACAGAAAGGCACATGTGGGTGACCGTCTAACCTCTCAACCGCAAACACAAACCTCTCCTCGCAGCCACGTGCTCCTATTGTCGTCGTGGAATACATTCTTCGTTCTTCAACGCGGCGTTTTGTACAAAGATCTTTTGAGACGCAGCAACTGATGTGAGGTTTGTCGATTCCTTGAGTGCTGTTCTGTATGTAAAGATATATAAACGGGGTAGAATCCACAGATCGGGAATGATGATTTTGTTACTTGCCGTCAGTTCTCAAGATCCTCTGCAACGATACGTTAACAGGAAATACACTGAAAAAATACATAGAAGACGACTAACAATTACAGAGAGAAACGTATTCGTCGAATCCACTGTAAGAAATAACAGCCACCGAGAAACTCCTACTGCAACGATTGATTTTCGATTTTAAATCACCGTAGAAATATCATAACTCACTACAAGACAGATTTCTGAATATGGTCTTCCCTATGCTACGGCAAATATACTGTAAACGACATATTTTCTATTGTACTATTTCAGTAGGAGGCACAAAGTTCAACACTGGGACTGTCATTGTTTCGGAAGAAAGACAGACAATAGAGAGTTGAGTAAAGCTGGTCACATTTAGCCTGTAATGATGTTTTATCTATCAGCAAAGGTATTCAAATTTGTTTTTGGGATTCAGTGGACGAAAATAACTTTGTTGCCGGTTTTAAAAGTACGCAAACTTGTGCTCTGATTTCGGCCAATTTGAAGACAAGCAACCAAACATGTTTTTTTCCTGTCCTTATTTTTCTCAACGGGCATTTTGTCTCGGCCAACAAACAAAGACTCATTGTCCCAAAGTTGGGGAACAAACAAAAAACAACAGAGAAATAATAATGTAGTGGAGGACATAGTTGTCAGAAAACTACCGTTGTAATATAAGTGGCGATAGCCACGACAAGCGTATCAATGAATAAAAATCTAGAAAAACATAGACGCTTATCCAGGTCTGATTCTGCTTTCGCTCAGAGCCCAAAGCAGAGGCAGATTATCATATCAGGCTATAGAGAAGAGCAATTAAAATCCAGATCTACGCTGAGAAGGGGAGCGAGAGGAAACCGGGGGGTCTTAAAACTCGATCTTGCAGGCGGGGAAAGACTCGTCCTGCATGACGACGGTGCTGCTGGAGGCCAGGACCATGATGTTGAGCTCCTGCTGCCTCTCGTGGGTCTGCTGGTACCAGTCGCGGGTCACCTCCGTGTCGTGGGTCGGGATCAGCGTCACCTGAGCGTGCAAGACAACAGATCAGGAAATGAGAGGGTTGAGGGGCAGAAAGGGGTGAGACATGGGCTGGGTTTGACTATCGCAGTGTCTCCCCCTCTAACTTGCGCTTGTGAGAGAATGGTTCGATGTGATATGTCTACGGTATGTTTGAATTGCATCATCAAACTTTCCTGTATGAATATTGTGTGGCCCCACCAAAATCTTCAGACCAAAATCGTGCCTGGACAGGTGGTCATTTTAAACCCTGAAACACACCTAAATAAGTGGATCGTTCTAGAATACTCAATCTCAGCGTCGGAACTCTTACCTGTAGGTTCGATCCCCACTGTGCTTTGCCGTCCAGCAGGGCATCGAGGACTCCTCGGCCGGGTTCACCGCTCGCCGCGTCGTTCCCGCTGACCACATAGTACGCAGAGCGAACGCGTTTGAAAAACTCTTGGTCCACGTTCTTGGCACTGCAGTGGTTGGGAATGTAGGCCAAGTCCACATAAATAGGAAGGCCAGGAGCACCTGCAGACCCGGACTTCTGAGAACCTGAGTGGGAGAACAGAACCAAGCTGTCACCATGCATGCGTGTCTTTTATTGTTGTTTGTTGTTGTCAGACTGATTTATATATTTTACATACTCTGCATGCTTTTATGTTTTGTGCTTCTGACATGTCTGTTTTTAGTGTCTAACAATGCAACATACCCTTGTCTGTAGTCCATGTTTCTATTGAACATAATTATCTCTCATTTACTTGCTTTGCATGTGTCGTTGTCTGTGTTGCATGCCTTGATAGTACTTGACAATGTTGTATGGAAGTGTCCTGAATGATGTATCTACTCATATTATGAAAAATAGCCTCTTGTCTAACTCTGGCGCATTTACAGGAATGTTTTAGTAGTGTGCACTGTCCCTGCCAAATAAACCAATACAACATCAAATAAAATAATATGTGCAAAATATTTTAGTTTTGTACAATTGAATAACATTTTCTCACCTGAACTGCTCTTGACACCATTCATCAGCGTCTTGCTGGGGTTGTAGCTCGACCTGGAGAGGTCATCGTCCTTGGAGCCCTGTCCGTCCGACAGACGAGACATACGAGAGCTCTTGTCTGCCTCCTTCTTCTTCAGCGAAGCGCTGCGAGGAGACGGCATCTGTTTGACAGGCATGGGAGACCTCTTGCGCCTGGCCGGGGACGCTGATTTGGTTTTCCCGGAAGTCTTCTTTAAGCCCTTGGCTTTTGGCTCCTTCTTAACTAAGCCGTTATCCAGGGAGTCGGGATCCACCATGCAGACATCCGGGCGTGGGGGATGAGGGTAGGGGTCCACGAGGGGAGCAGGAGGAGGGTCGTTGGTCCTCCCAGAGGAATGATGGCTGCCTCCTCCCGTGGCGGATAATTTATCAACGGGCATGTAGTCTGCATCCTCATCTGAGTCTATGTTGCCCTCGCCGGTGACCGAGGGGAACTCCTCTGTGCCTGGAGGGACATCGGAGTCTGACTGAGAGGCTGAAGACTCGCTGCCTGAGGTGGGCGGCGTGTCCTCTGTGGCCAGACCCAGCACTGGCAACGTACCGCCGGCTTGGTGCAGAGAGCCGCTGTGATGATGGGGCTGCTTGTGAGCCCTTCTCTTGACTGACAGATCGTGCCCATCGGCCTCTTGCGATTGATCACTTCTGCGTTCATGCTCCTCATCGTCGTCGTCGCTGGATAACTGCCGCATGCACGGGTTGATGAAGGATGGCGAGAGGTCCTGTTTGGGCTGCCTGTACTCGGAGGAGGAATACCCAGGAGAGCTGCGACTGCCGTATGAGGAGGTGGCTCCCATGGGCACATCACCAGCAAGATCCTGATCACTGTCGTCGTCGTCGTCATCATCGTCCCGCCCTCCTCGGCTGCACTCCTCGGCGTAGAACGGAGAGTGAAATGGCTGATCGGTTGTAGAGAGAGACAGCGGGCGGGCCGGGTGCTCTGGCTCCATCTCGCACTCCTCTTCGAACTCATCATCGTGACGGTAATGGGGAGGGGAGTCTCCGGGCACCATCCCCATCTGGGACTTTGACATCTCCCACTCAAAAGAGCTCCTGTAAGCTGCTGCTGCCTCTCTGGGCTCCACCTCGGCTTGGCCTGAAGATGCACCACTGGCTGCTGCACCAGCAGGCATCGAGACGGCGCTTGCGCCGACCTCCGTGGGGCCGTTGTCTGCGTCAGGCTTGTTGGCCTGGAGAGGCGACGACATATAGGAGCCGAGAACATCGGGGAGAGCACCAGCTGTCTGTTCACTGGCAGCTGGAGCGACAGGCTTGTCAGAAAATGAGAGGCTACCAGCCAGGCCGCCGGAGGGCGACCTCCGAGTCATCTCACGCATGTAAGCCTCCTCATCCTCTTCCTCGCTGCTGTCCGTCTCCTCAAAGTAATGTTTGCCTTCTATGTCAGGGCGCGGTGAGGAAGTAACACCGAACAGGGCGGCACTGGCCGCCTCTTTGTCTTTGGAGATCTCTGAATGTTGAGCAAACGGTCCTGCTGAGGCCCCAAACCCGACAGCCGTGTCAAGCTTGGACCCTTTAGACCATTCAGGCTTATAGAAGCAGTCCGATTGAGGGCCTTTGTCCGTAACTCCATCTGATGTGGTCTTTTGCTCCTTCTTGTCCTCTGCAAAGGCAGCGGACGATAGTGAGGGGAAGGACTTGACCTCCTCAAATGGGCTGAGGGGTGAGAAACGAGCTAAACTGGAGGTGGACTCGGCCGCAGTTGTAGCTTTAATCTGTTTCTCGGACACTTCTAGATAGTCGTCTTTGGCACCAGCGGAGCCGGAGAAGGAAGAGTCCATGACCTGTTCATCTTTAAAGGAGGAGTACTCAAAGAGAGGCTCGGCGGGCGTCTCCAGCTCCTCTCCGAACTGACGGCTGGTGGAGAGGGAGCCCGAGGTGGACGAGGAGTAGCTATAGGCCGAAGAGGAAGAGTACCCAGGGGCAGCGGTGGTCGTGTACTGAAAGCTTGTGTCCAGTGATGTCTTACTCAGAAGGTCTGGTGTTTTCTGTTTGTCAATATCAGCATCAGCTTTTTGATTCTCGTAATAATTGTCCTCTGTTGATTTCAAAGTGAAATCCTCTTTGTCTGTGGTCTGACTTGAATAAAATGAGTCTTTCTCGCCACTCCCATATGAGCACTCAACCCCTGAGGAGTAGCCAGAGAAACCTGTAGCTCCTAAATCTGTTGGCTTTCCGCTGAAGCATGAAGAGTCAATCTTCGCTTCGTGTTCGGTCTTCGTGAGCGAGCTGGAGCTGCTCGGCTTCCCCTGGCTGTTGTAGCCGTATCCAGCCATAGAAACCATAAACTCAGGCCTCTTTGAGCCAAACATTTCACTGATCGGACTTTTTACTTCCTTCTCGGACTTCTCTTTGGCTCCTTTCTCCATATCGGAATCAACCGCACCCTCCTCGTCGTCGTCATCATCTTCGTCTTCGTCGTCCTCATAGTCTTCATCGACAACATCGTCATCATAGTCCTCCTCATCCCTTGCTGTCAGTTTTCGCATGTCCACCTCCAAACACCCTCCTTTCTCGCCATAGCCTGCGGCAGCATCATCAAACGCTGTCATCGGGGAATACTTCTGGGGCTTCGTGCCGTCAGTGTGGCTTTTAAAATAATCGTCTTTTTCTGGTGACAAAGAAGTGGACGAGGACTCGGGTCTATCAGCCACTGAAGGGAATCGGCAACCTGTGTTGTATTTAAATGCCTCCTCTCTTTGGACCTCTTCAAATGGAGATACAGCAGAAGTGCTCTTTGAGTCGAGCCACGGTGAGGCGGAGGACTCTTTTCCACAAGAGACGGTAAATCCCTCCTTCTCTGACATCTTGTCCGTGGCTGTTTCCGGGGCCGGGAGCTCTGGTTTCTGGGAATCCACTTCACCTTTTGCAGTGTCCTTCTCCACTTTATCTACAGACTCCTGACAATATGAATCTGAGTCCACTGAGCCGTAAATGTCACTGTAAGAGAACGTTTTGCCATGCACATAGGGCGTGTCCTGTCTTATATACACCGCCTTTTCTTTGCTCGCCTTCTCTGGAAAATTGTAGAGACTGAAATGAACGCTTTTCTCGTGCTCCTTTAAAGCGACATCTGTTTCCTCTGCGCTTTCCTTTTCTAAGTCTACTTTACTTTGATCTGTTGATAAGGGCTTATGGGACCCTTCCCCACTTTGGAAATCATCATCTTTTTCATCTTCATCTGAGTACATTACTTGAGGTTTCGGTATCTCTGTGCTGAAAGACACCTGTGTCTTGTCCGAGCTCTTGACTTCTGTTTCTATCTTTGAAGATTTTGCCTCAGAGGCGAAGTCGTCATCCAAGAAGCACCCCTCTTTTGCCTCCATAAGCTTGGCCTTAACAGTGGGCTGTAGATTATTTTTGGTGTAAGAGTCATCTTCCTCCTCATTGTCTTCACTGGATTCGTCGGACTCGTCAGACGCTGTCTTGTCACCGATAAATGCGGTACTGTCTGAGACGATGGCTGATTTAAAATCTATCGCTGCTTCATCTTTGTCTTCTGTCCTAAAGGGTTTCTCTTCTGTCGGAGAGTAGCCACTGCTTGTCGGCACAGACTGTGTGGGTGAGGCCAGTTTCATGGTGCTGTCATCTGGACTTAGACATCTTTCCTCACTGTCCTGCCTGTGGGACTCTAATTCTGACCCAGGGGAGAAAGACGGAGGGGGTGAAATAGGCTTTATATCGGTCTTAAACCCCTCTGAGCTAAAGAGAGACTGGTTTACTTTGACAGGCTGTGTGGGAGAGTACTGCATGGTAGAAAAGAGAGGAGGAGGAGAAAAAGTGTCAGAAGGAGATTTCTGCTTCTCCTGAAGCATCATGAAGGCTGCATGTTCGTAGCCCTCTTGGAGTTTACCCAGAGGAATATCGACGTTAGGAGTCTGATCCTCGTCCTCGTCCTCCTCGTCGTCTTCTTCTTCTTCGTGGACCGATTTGATCTTTGCATCACCTTCCAGCTCAGGAATGTTGGGCTGGTACTCATCAGAGGAAGGGGACTTGAAGCACTTGTCGTCCTCCAGAGAGGAGGTGGGTGAAATGGTTCCCGCTGAGTTGAGATAGTCCTTCCCCTGGGCGGCCTCAGCGCGCAAGGGGATACTGTTGATGGGGTCCAGCAGGAGAGAGTTCTTCCCAGCCTCCTCGGTCTGAGGCGCCGTCACAGAGGCTATCGACTGGTCCTCGGCTACAGACGTGGCAAAGGACGACAGTTTGTCGTATTCTGTGATGGAGGTCGCCGAGGAGATGTGCTCCTCCTCTGCAAGAGGAGCGGCAATGATGGCGGGGTATGATGCAAGTTCAGGCTCGTGACCTCCCATGAAGGCTTTGGGTTTGACGTCAAACACGGCGGAGTACTTCATCTCTTTTATGCCGTGCATGGAGTCAAAGGTACCGGGGATGTCAGGGACAGAGATGTCATAGGAGCCCACATCGTAGCGCAGCTGTGGGATCCTATCTTCTGGTTCCTCATGGATCTCCTCATCAGAGATGGTCTGCTCAGTCTCGGAGTAGCCGGGGATGGTTTCGTCTTGGATGAAGGAGAACTGCTCCGAGGCGGAGGCTGCTACTTGACTTGACAGGGCTGCGGTTGATGGAGGTTTTGGGTCAGCTGGCTTGGTGTCCCACTCCTTTCCAGTTCTTTCCCTTTTCGCCTCCTCTGTTTTATATTTCAGGACCTCATCGTCTTCCGTTCCTTCAAGGTCAGCTTTTTCAATGACATCACCCTCCTCCTCTGAGCTGTCGCTCTTCTTCGATCTGTCTCTTATGTCGTCCTTTGCAGGGTATTTGTTATATTTCTCCATTTTCTCCTCTTCGTACTTCTTGTCAAAGACATCACTCGCTTCCTTCTTTTCAGCGGCTGCAATGCGTACCGGAGCGCCTTTGTCTTTGTTGTCTTCTATCTGTTCAAAAGGGGATTTGGGCGAAGCCAATTTTGCATCAGTCGCTGGTGATGTGACTTTCTCATCATTGAAAACTAAAGACGGGACTTTAGTATCTGTATGGAGTGAATGCCTAAACATCACATCATTCTGGATTGGCTCAGTCTTAACTTTGGACTGCTCTTCTTGTTTCAGAGCCTCAAAGTCCTCAGTGAGGTCCTCTGGGGAGGAAACAATGGACCTGTCAGCCAAAGCTGCTGCTGCGATCTCCTCTGGGATGTTCTTTGGGACTGGCTTTTCCTCATGTGCTTCCTCTTTCACTGCTTTGTTTTTGTCAGTCTTGGGCTTAGCCTGAGTTTTAGCCTTATGCAGAGTTTTTCTCACTTCAGGGGTGAGCGGCTTCAGGTCAGGTTTAGTGATTTTTCTCAGCTCCGGTTTACTTGGGTCCTTCTTTTTATTCTCCTTGGCTTTAATTTCCTTTTTCTCTTCTTTTCTTATATTTTCATCTTTCTTTACTTCACGTTTCTCTTTCTTGATTTCTTTTTTCTCTTTGTCTTTCTTTTCATCCATTTTGGAGGCTTTTTCGTTCTTGACAGTTTTATCCTTGGATATTTTCTTTTTCTCCGTCTTGCCTGCCACAGGGGCCACCTCACTGTTCTTCTGTTGCTTGGTGGCTTTTAGACTTTTGAGTTTCTTCTCTTCCTTCTTTTCCACTTTATTCTCTTTCGTGATTTCACTCTTGGACTCTTCGTCATGTCCACTGGCTTCTTTCTTTGTTGTTTTAGGGTGGGGTTTCGGTGAAGACTTGAGACTCTCTTTGCTGTCAGTTCTTGATCTCATTTTTGTCTGTTTTATAATGGGAGGCGGTGCACCAGATGATATGTCTTTTTGAGTAGCCACAGGGTATCGCAGGAAGTCAAGGTGTTTCAGTTTCTCAAGGCCCTCGAAGATTTTATTCTGCGGTGCATTTCCAGGGAAGAGCACCCTAACTATCTTTTCTGTTGGTCGGTGAGGAATCCAAACAATAAGAGCGGTAATCGATGTCAAATAGGGGACAGATATTTCTCCTTCTTTTCCATTGGCCATCGTAATCCCTGTCTTGGCCTTGCTGTTCCCAGCCCATTTCTGCATTAGAAACTGCATCTCTTTGCTCTCCTTTACAGGGTTTAAGACGTACATGTCTAACTTTCCCACACCAAGTTTGTGGAATAGTGTAATGGGTTCAATAGTGTTGGTGACTACCCTGTGAAGAGGCTCCGGTGTGATACCGAGCTTGTTGAGGTACTGCAAGGTAAGAGATGCTTCCTCAATGCTGCGCTTCACTTTCAGGGTGGACTCAGGCATTCGAAGCTTCTCTGGGACGTTGAAAAACACAATCCCAAGCTCAGGAGAGATCTGGTTCTTCATCCATTCGCCGTTGCTGCCGGATCCACTTCCTTGGTTACGCCCCTCTTCTTGCTCTGCAATCTTCCTCTGGAACAAGCCATTGATGCCTGGGAGGTTGTCTGCACCAATATGGGTGAGCAGAACGGAGTCGATCCTGTCCAGGTGGCGAACCAGCTTCCAGAAGCAAGACTTCCGATCAGACCCTCCATCCACCAGGATGTTGAATCCGTTGACGGCGAACAGAGCGGAGTCCCCTCGACCTCCGGGGAAGATGTAGCAGCAGGGTTTGGACAGCTTCAGAAAACCTCCAGAGGTCGGGGGCTCCAGGAGGTCAAAGGACGACGGCACATCAACCGTCTCTGAGACATACTCGGTGAACTCCGTGACTCCGTCCATGTCGGGGAGGTGAGGTTCGGGATTCAGGCGGTATTCCAGAAGATTTTGAAATGACTGCTGCTCCTGGCTTTGGCCAAGGGAGCTCCAGCCCCCGTCTCCCTGACAGGAAACAGTAAGCCTGGATGGCTGCACTGAAGAGGCCTTTGACAGGTGTTCAATTACCTGGGAACACAGTGACAGTTAAAAACAGCCTAAATAATGTGTCCATGTAAGCTTGATTCATACACTGTAAAGAAAGCACACTCTGCTTACTTGAGGGTTGGAGATGATGTCGGAGAAGTGCTGCCAGGTGAAGGCTCCAGCTTGCAGTAGGATGTCGCCTCCCTGCTCAGAGCTCTGGCCGCTCAGTATCAGCAACTTATTCCCGGCAAAATCGGTGATTAGAGAGAGAATCTGGGTAGAGTACAGAATAACCAACTGTAACAACTGCGAATATTGATGCTTTGTAACAATAAATCTTGCATAAGTCATCCAAATAAGAACTAAAATGTCAAATGTGGGCTACTGTTCTGGAAAGATGACAAATCTTTTTGCAGTGAACAAACAATTTAATTGGTAAATATTCCGCTTCCCAAAGGAACAAAGCTCACATCATCTCACATATATCCGTGTGTTCTCAGTCCCAAGTCAAGTACAGTAGCTTGGTCAGCGGCCCTACGTGTCAAATTCATAGACGTCGCCAACGTGTTTTTATCGTCACCAATGAATGGAAGTCTGAAATGCGGAAGAGTGACATAAAGACGCCGTATGCGGCTCTGGTAGCGGCCGCGACATGTCAATCGCTGTAGCCCCGCCCTAAAGCATCCCCTGCTTTATGGTCTGTGTGACTCTAAATGGACCATAATGTACTAAATGAACATCATGCTGTATTGAAGAAGACTTGAAACTAGAGATTGAGACCATAAACTCATGTTTACAATGTTTACTGAGGTAATAAATCAAGAGAGAAGTAGAGTCATTTTCTCATAGACAATCAGAGGAGTCGCCCCCTGATGGTCATCAGAGAGAATGCAGGTTTTAAGTTAATTAAGTTACGTAACATAGCATTTCTGGGTCATAATACGACCTACTTAACTACGTTACAAACAACCCAAAACAAGTGTATTACTAAATCTAAGTTATTTCCTGTGAAAATGGAAATTTATGTCAAATACAGCTTTTCTAATGTGATATCTCCAAATGCGCATAAAAACATGTGATTGGAAAACTACTAACTTTGGTTTGTCTGTTCTAGGCGACTGTAGAAGACTAAGACTGTGACGAGGACCTGTTGCCTATGAAGATAAGAAGTATCTTTCTAAGCAGACAAAGACAGCGATTCTTAGTTTCAGGTGATTATACACTCATGAAAACATAGTTATGAATGTTATAGTCTTTTTTTGTCTTATAGAATTTGCTGCAGCATTAAGAATCAATAAACAGTTCAGTGTGTTTCCAGACAAACAGGGTTTCTTTAGCAGGTTCAAAGATCCGCTGCTGTTTGTCTACTACTCTAGACAAAAATAATAATGAAAACTACGGGTTTTTTTGTTTGTTATTTAAATTTCACCAGCAGTCAAAGGCGAAACTAACATCTGACTATTACTTTTTAACACTGACAGTCAAACCTGAGGCATCTGAGTGGGTTTATTCATAACACAAAGAAGTGTCTGTGTCTCACACTGAGTGTGTTCCTGTTAATCAACTGAGCGATGATCACTAGCAGGAGAGACATGGACCTCCCATTGGGGCTGAATGGTGAAACAAAATAACAATGGCCAGAAATAAGAATACCGAATCTGTGGTTTTGTCTGTGTTGTCCAGGTGTGACTCACCTCTGAGGCAGCGGTCTCCTCTGATGGGTTCACCAACACCACTGTCTCCAGGACATCACTCTGATACTGGAGAATCCGCTGACCTGCAGGAAACACAGATAATAAAAACATTATGACACCAAGGTCCAATTACAGGCCTTCTGACGGGGCTGCTGTCATTACAGGATATAATCCACAGTTTAATCATCATTTCGCTTTAATAAAGACCTAGAATAGGCTGATACAGAATACATATATCACTGTCAGACCGTGTGAAATCAATAAAATCGTTCTGTTAGATCTCGACGAGTCTGTGAGGTTGTACTTTTGAGCTAAATGCTAGCGTCAGGATGCTGATGTGATTACAACGTCAACGCTAACATGCTAATGTTTTGCAGGAATAATGTTCAACACGTTCATCCTCAGCATGTTAGCATTCCAGTAGTTGCTAATTAGTATTAACACAGCACAACTGAGGCTGAATGCCATTCGTTTTGTAGATATTTGGATTGTTAATAAATGTATTAGACAGATTAAACGACACACATAAAAATGGCCGCCGCTCTGACCATCATACTACGTTGATTTGAATGAGAATGTCTGTTCTACTACTGTTATATTTCTATCGACATTACTCTTAACAAGCTGATAGAGAATATATATATAATACTGTCGGATAGTGTGGAATAAATAAAAAAAGATTTCTTAGAAGAGTCTAAGATGCTGTACTTTGGCACCGCGATGCTTTGAGCTCAATGCTAGCATCATGATGCTAACGTGGTCACAATTATTACGCTAACATGCTGTTCAGCAGGAATAATGTTCACCATGTTCACCATCAGCGTGTTCGCATTGTAAGATTTGCTAGTTAGCACAAACACGGCACAGCTGAGGCTGAATGTCATTAGTTTTGCCGCTTATTTGGATTATACAAATTGAACGACACACATAAAAATGGCCGCCGCTCTGACCATCATACTACGTTAATAGTGGTACTACCTTAAGTTATATTTCTAAAGACTGAACTCTGAAGGCGAACTGCTTTAAACCGAGCTAGATTAGACTAGAAGAGAAACAATCTCTAACACCATGAACGAGCGGCGTCATGTACTGACAGAACAACGCCCATCACTCTGCACATGTGCACACCCACCCCGTCTCCTCTCCCTGTTCACATGCCATCTTATTTCTCCACTTATTTCTCCACTAATCCTAGAAATACGCTCTTTTCATACAAAATCACAACAACAAAAAATAATAAGCCTCTTTGGCAGTTGCTATGGGGACGGTTCTCTGGCTGTCGCTGCTGGCTGAGTTACACTGACCCAGTCTTGGCTGAGGGAGACGCATTGCAGCATTTCTGCGAGAGGGAGGGGATGCTGGTACTGCATGAGAGTATGCACGCAGCATCACATAGTACAGGAGGTGAAGGCGAGTGGCAGAGCAGCAGCATTATAAGCAGCTCCATCACAGTGGGATCTATATTTAGCACGAAAGATGTTGCTGTCGGGAAAAAAAGAAAAGAAAAAGGAAACAGCGAAGGAGCTGTCACAGTGTGTTTATGTCTCCTTGTTCTGTCGGAAGAGGAGGCAACGAGAGGGGGGGGGGAGATAAATCCAGCACTTGATGGCGTACTATTTATGTGTTATAGGTCACGGATATGTGAGGCACACTTTGCAATGTAACATCTGGGGGGGGGGGGGGGGGGGGTATACGTGTCAGCCGACGAGTCAGACTCGTGCGGCTTCACAGACGCTGTCTGAAATGAGTTCACAATCTGGATTTGTGGAAATCTGGATCTGGATCTGCTGCTCCATGTTTCAGCACTTTATGAGTGAAATTGATCTCGAATCACCAGCTGATTGGCTCTCAGTGATTGCAGACCAGTAACAGCTGCGTTCGGTCCCAGTCAGCAAACAATGTGGCAGAAAACGGTACAAAACTGTGGCTCTATTTCATGAATATTTCCAGCAACAATGCTGGGAGATAATTGGGATTATTAAATTGTTGCCGAGTCCGTCGACAGCCCGGTTTTGAGGGAGGTTCGCCTGAATGAAAGCGAATGGACTGCTGCTTCAATGTTGGACCCTTTGTGATTAAGTTTAAGGATTTATTACTTTGTTGGACTTCCAGGCTGCTTTGAAGGTAGAGAGACATGTTTTAAAGATGACCTTCGTGCCATGCGCTGCATTCTAACCTTCAGTTCAGTATTCATGTATTCATGGCATTCAGTGGTTCCCAAGCCCAGATTTTGAGTTTAGAGTTTGTAAGTAATCTGCATGGTTGTAAGTTAATAAACAGGGTACGAAAGAAGAAACAACTTGTGAAATATTACTGTTATTTCAAATCACCGGCCTGGTTTGAAACCAGCTCTACCTCTGGCAGCTTTACTTGAAGGAGGGCTTTCTGACCTGAGCCTTTCATTAACTTCTTTATCATTATCTCGTCTCTTTTAGCGCCTTCAACTGTCGTGACATCAGACTGAACTGTTATGACACCAGATAGCGGAGACATCTGACAGACAGAAGTGCTGCTGGAAGGAAAACACGACCGTTTCACGTCGTACGACGTGAGAGGAGAACAGGTACGAACCTCTTCTCTGTTGACTGTTGACCACCAGTCATGAAGATAAAATCATTTCATCATGTAAATGTGTTGAACAGAATGACACACTGAATACATTCTTAAAGTCCTGACTAAATAACGTGATAATGTGACAAATAGTTCACTGATAAAAACACCATTTACACGTCTATGGATTATACAAAATAGGCTAATTCGCTTTTAAATGCTTTAGAAACAGGAAGTCTTGGAGAGGTGGGGCCCTGGTGCCCACGTTGCCCATGATTCCTTGCTGTGTGGTGACCAGGCGTCAACCTCTGGGTCTGAAGAGTGAAGTCAAAGCGTCATGTGTTAAAGCTGCATTCTCTCTAGTGTCCACCAGGGGGCGACTCCTCTGGTTGTATAGAAGTCTATGAGAAAATGACTCTACTTCTCTCTTGATTTATTCCCTCAGTAAACATTGTAAACATGAGTTTATGTCTCAATCTCTAGTTTCAAGTCTTCTTCAATACAGCATGATGTTCATTTAGTACATTATGGTCCATTTAGAGTCACACAGACCATAAAGCAGGGGATGCTTTAGGGCGGGGCTTACTGTGATTGACAGGTGACCAGAGACGTATACGGCGTCTCTACGTCACTCCTCATTCAAAATATGGTCACTTCTGTTCACTTGTTGCAAAAAAGTCAAGATGACGACGGCCAAATCGTCGAACTCTTGGCTTCAAAGCATCAGTCCACAAACCAATGAATGGCGTCACCACGACGACTACGTTCTTCTATTCAGTCTGGTGGAGACAAAATGCCGCCTTTGCAGCCCACGAACACAAAGGCTGTGAGAAGCCTATTAACCGCCTCACTCCTCTCGTTCCTATTTCAAGCTGTCCAGAGGACAATCTGCTGTAAAGCTACTTGTTTGCCCACACATCATTCAGGCTGTTATCATGGAAACCAACGTCGTCTGTGGCTCTCATCGGGCTCAGTGCGACGGACTCGTAATGGAAGATTAACTGAGGGAGGATGGATGCTCGTAAAATTGTGACCCTCTGTTGGCTCTGAGGGGTGAAGTGACTCCAGTAACGCACATGAGATTATGGCTGGTGCATCAGACCGGGACAGTTGATGACAACTGGATAATGATGGAGGGGAAGAAATGATTCAGGCTTTCGGCTGTAAAGAAACGATCTGACATACTGTACTCCAGCCCCGTAGAGTCTCCATCACCATGAAGACATGCAAAATGCTTTTCATGCCAATTCTGCCAACACTGCATCTTTGTTTTCTATTTTTCTCATTCAGACTTTTGTATCTCATAATTATAAATGATTTACTGTCTCAAACTTACGAGAAAAGTCATTTTGAGACATCAGTTGTCACACTGTTTTCTAGCTGTTTATTATGTTAATTGATTTCAGCAGATGGACGATGGATAGTTTTCAAGAAATCTCAAATCTACCTCATGAGAAAGATTGTGTGATTCTGTGGAAAGAATGATTAATTGACGAATTCTGTTGGACGATATATTATGTCCATATATCGTAGGATAAGTTGATTGGCGGTTATGTCCCAACACGGCAGTCCTTGAAATAGTCACGAAATCAAATCTGTTGGTGTTGGCTGAGCAACACGAATGCTTCTTTTTCCTGACGACATTATGCTCCAAAACGAAAGTTAGGTTGAGGCATCAAAACCACTTCATTCGGTTTAGGAAAGCCGTCAGGAACGCGTCACTTCACGATAACACAATAACAATCGCTGTTGAACACCGGACTTTGTTTTTTGGACAATAACGTAGGTCATGTCCATATCTCGTACAATATTCATGTCCATATCTCGTACAATATAGTGGTTACTGTGATGAAGTAGGCCTTGTGGCTGCTGATGAATTGTGGATCACTTGGAACCGCTATCTGCCCCGTCTCAAGGTCTGAGTCACAAAAGATATTGCGCTGATGATATTAATTAAATTAAATTAAATTTATTTTGTGTCGCCCAAAATTACAAATCACAAATTTGCCTCAGAGGGCTTTACAATCTGTACACATGCGTCATCCTCTGTCCCGGGACCCTCACATTACAGCGCAAACACTCACATGAAGTTTTGCAGCTGAGTGTGATTTGCTATTTTTTTTGCAGAGGGGGAGGGAATAAATAATTAGTTTATATGAGTATATAATAACCTTATTTTTTTATTCTTTTTTTCTCCTTGTCACTGCATCCCCAAATTGAATGAGTTGCATCACCTTGACCCGGCTACAGTCACTGGAAAGGACGTGACACCTTTTCTAAATGTGCTTCATTCCCTCAGACTCTCTGAAAACACAAAGAATGTCGCTGTGAATTGGACTGTTATTACAATGAGGCTCGTTTGCAAAGAAAGTGGCCAATTTTGAGCAAAATGTCTTCATATCTCATTTAAATCGGTGCAGATAGCACAGCGGCACCAAGGCTCATCTGTGGCCTCTGTGGGTGCTTTGAGAATTACATGGTTTCTTTTCGTCTCGTTTGTGAAGGTTTAGCGTCTTATAGTTCATGCAAACACACAATACTCCTCTGCAGGTAAATCCTCAGGTTCCGTCTTGTTTTTGGCTGAGCTTTATAAAGTGAGATGGTGCAGAAGTAAATCTGAAAAGCTAAGAGAGATGTCTGAAGATGAGTGGGCGTTTCATAGCATTGAGGAATAACATGGCGCCCACACATCCGCGCCTCTGGTGCATGATGGGAAATGGTTTGTCAGCCGCTATACCGTCCGACACGCTCTTCGCGTACTGGTGTCCCACCCGAGGCCGAGACCATGTCCCGTATACGTCACTCTGTGACTCCACATCGTCCCACAGCTCAGGCTGCCCACAGTGGTTACAAATACAACAGGAACACGCGGCTGCTTCAGCATTGTCACTCGTGAGATAACGTCAACAAAGAAGCGGCGCTGACTCTGGACTCACACGGACACATTCTTCAGTGAGAACATGAAATATAAATCTCCAGTGGATAACTCTCACACAACACAAGTCGCTTTTCTAACCTTACATACAACACGGCAATGTTGATTCCAAAAGCCCACCGGTTGTAAGATTAAGATCCAGATTCAGGTTGAGTCGAGTTCGAAAAGTCGAGCTGCTCGTTCGGTTCCCAGCTGGCAGCAGACTTAGTTTATAAGCTAGTTCATGTTGAGTGGCAGCGTGATGAATGATACCTTTTTGTTTTTGACGAAAGCAATAAGTTTCCCCTTTTCACGACTCGTCAGAGTCATCGAGAAGGTAATTAGTCACGGCAGGGAAAGCTGAATGTCAATAGAATGAGTGGGGTTGTTGGCACTGTGTGGCCATGCAGTAATTATCTCTGCATAAATGAATCACTGTGTGTCACTTACGCAGTCAAATGTGGTCAATTTAGGATGTTTACTTTATTTACAAGAGCGACTTTGTCTGTAAATGCTTGAATGTATATTTTAGCCATGCTGCCGGTGTAGCTCTGGGATGTCAGTTCGTCGTATATCTCAACAAATATGATGGATTACAATGAACTTTGATACAAACGTTCATGTTTCCCAGAGGATGAATCTTATTTACTTTTCATTAACTGGTCAAAATTTGGTATAACGCTTGCAGAAACACGCAATGCCACGTGGTTAACGTTGTGAAAACATGGGTTAGGTTCAGTGTTGTAAAGTACTCGGTAAAGGTTTGAAAAAAGATCATGCTTATAAATAAATAAATAAATAATAATGTAACGGAGCGGCCGCAACAAGTCCACTTCACAACACCAAAGACTGTTGGGAAACATGAATGTCTGAGCTGAAGTTCATCGCCGTACATCCAATATTTCCCTCTGGATCAAGGTAGGTTTGGCTGGATGGTGACATCGGAGTTCAGCGTTACAGTTTTGTGATAGTTGTTGGTTTGAAACAGCTTAACAGAGCCAACAGATCGCACAAACTAACTGTGGAACCAAAGCAGAGCTGATTGTTCTTCTGTGGGCGGGAACGTGATTGATCGGTACTCAGGTAAATCACTGTTTCCTCTCCTGGTGCATCAATTGACTCTTCGTCCATCAGGCTGTGCAGAACACATCAACTAGCTCAGTCCACCGTAGCACTGCTGCAGCTGCAGGAAATGAAACATTGGAGTGAATCATGACTCCGAGCAACAGGGACAAAAAACAGCCGGCGTACATTTCCTCGGAGAGACGTAACTGTGACATGCAGGAGATTTGTATACCTCTGCTTTTTACCGTCGGATGTGTTAACAGCTTTCAGGTCTGGAGGGAAATAATCAAAGCGCTGAACAAGTGGTGCAGCAGACCACGATATAAAAAGCTAAATGACTGAGTCACATTGAGGTCCCTAATTATAGCACATATCAGTCATTCATGGAGATATATCCACAGAGGACATTGTTACATTTTGGTTTTATATGTATGGTGTACGTGTTATAAGTAAAGTAATTTAGTAGACTAATACAAACAGTAAAGTTCAGTTTTTCAGGTACAAAAATCCTTCTGTCTGAACAAAACCAAAGCTAGCTGAAGGAAAAACATCGCGTTTGGCCTTAAAATGACCGGTTTAGGCAACAAAGCCACGTGATCGGGTTCAGGAAAACAAACCACAACGTGATGTCGAACTCTGATCTTCTGGTTGAAAATGCGATTTGTTCTGGTCCGTATGAACGTGATGTCCAATGAGCTGGTGAAGAACAACGCTGAGTGCCTGCACATGGTCACAGCAGTCATCGAAATCCTGAGTCCCATCATGAGGTTCAGACCCTCTGCGCATCTCAGCAGCCCTCTCGCCCGCCTAACGGCCTCCTGTTGGCCATTGGGGGCTGGAGCGGCGCCGATCCAACGAACAGCATCGAGCCGTACGACGTCAGCACCGACCTCTGGATGCAGGAGACAGACCAAGACGCGGGTCCTCGCGCCTACCACGGCACCGCCGTCCTCAACGGGAGCGGCTACTGCGTCGGCGGCTTCAACGGGGTCGAGCGTTTCAACGGCGTGCGCAGGTTCGACGTGAGCGCGCGCACCTGGCACGAGGCGCCACTCGTGAACCACCGCCGAGGCTACGTGAGCGTCGCTGTGCTGGGCGAGTGCGTCTACGCCACGGGAGGTCTTGACGGGCAGCGCTACAGGCCCGAGACCAGCCAGTGGAGTCTCATCGCGAGCACGAGCACGGGGGGCATGTTAGGGCTGTAACGGCCACGGCACCTGCAGTAATGTCGCGTCCTACGACGCAACGACTGACGAGTGGACGGAGGTCTGTTCCTTGGATATTCCCCGCAGTGCCGTGAGTTGCTGTATGTTGTCCGGGCTCCCCAAC
This sequence comes from Melanostigma gelatinosum, assembly GCF_949748355.1. Lineage (NCBI taxonomy): Eukaryota > Metazoa > Chordata > Actinopteri > Perciformes > Zoarcidae > Melanostigma > Melanostigma gelatinosum. Next base: position 31,106,483 of record NC_136635.1, read on the forward strand.
ATGGACGAGGACATTTTCCCCCGTGAGTCCCTGTCGATTGTCAGTTTGGCTGTTCGGACTCAGAAGACTCTTCGGAACACTCCTGAACAGTGCCGTGGTGCCATCATCCACCCGGCAAGACGTAAAAGACGAAATAAGGAAATAAATGTTTATTGTGCATTGCACTGCTGTTCCTCCTGAGATTTTCTTTTCAACTTCTCAGTTTGTGCAACTTCTAAGTTGTATGTTCTGTGAGGGGGGTGCTGTGTTCCACCTGCAGACACACACGGGTTGATCCAGAGTGCATCATCGCAACATTAACGCCTTAATACGACAAATACCAATCGCTGCGTTTCATGCGTTCAGGTTTTCACATCGGCCACCGTATTTCTGCTGCTCGCTTGGCACAGCTTGAAAAAGTTCAGCTGGTTGCAATCTGCATCCTCCCCGCTAGATGCCGGTACTCATCGGGTAAAGTGTAGGTGATCCATCAAAAGATCTACTGCGTGTGTGTGTGTGTGTGTGTGTGTGTGTGTGTGTGTGTGTGTGATGGTAACAGATACAGATCAGTAATTACAGCACAAATCAAGCTACTTTCACCCCAAATACATAGTCACAGCAGCAAACACCAGACCAGCGATGAGATGAGTACATGTCACCTCTTCTTTCAGCATCACCTGCTGCACAGCCTCAGGTAACCAAGAAACGGGTCTCGTTAGCAGCAGCAGGAACCAATTATCACTGCACACTGAATTCAGAAGTGTGCTGTACGTATACTCATCGTGCCATATGGAGCATCTCACAGGAGAGACTGGTGTTATTATTAAATGTATGGTTTCATCTTTTAAACACGGTCAGGAAGTCACATCAGCAGCTGGTCGCTGTAGTTTTTTATCAAACGGGAGGAAATGGTGCATTATGTTGGACTATTTTCAGCGCGTTTTTAAACGTCTGCTTTTCTCTTTACACTGATGTGTAATGTTGGACGGTGAAAGCTCTAGAAACACACTTTGGCAGCAACAAAAGCGGAGGATGCTCCACCAGCACATCTGCTTTTAAAGCATCACACCGGTGGCGTGAATGCACCACCGGTCAGTCGGGGGGGAAACGCCTCTCTTGAACCAGCACAAACGACCCTTGTTGCTCTCCACGCTCCACCCTGCCGGATCCCGCTGAGCTCAGCACTCTGCCTCACCCACCCTGAGGCATTATGGGAGTTCACAGAGTACACTACAGGGTGGTGTGTGTGTGTGTGTGTGTGTGTGTGTGTGTGTGTGTGTGTGTGTGTGTGTGTGCGTGCGCTCATCAAAAATGTGCATCAAAATTTCCCGAACACCAATGTGACTTCTTCAAAGGGCTTGTGGCGTTGCAGCTATTTTAAATGATCGATTAATCGTCGTCTTTTCGAGCAAAAATGTCAAATAATTTCTGGTCTCGGTTGACGTGATGTGAGCTGCTTTTCCGTGTCTGACGTGACAGGAAACTAAATATGTCATCGGTTTTGGACTGTTGGTCCGATAAAACAAGCCATCTTTTTCATATTTGCTGACGTTTAATAGACTAAATGATGAGTCAATAAAATGATCCATAAGCTTCATCAATAATGAATGTGGTTGGTCGGTAGGTGCAGCCCTGTCTTCAGATCGTTATTCGCGTCTGAGCAGCAGAACAAAGCTCAACGATATTCAGTTTGTTGTCATAGAAAGAAACGACAACAAAAACTGCAAATATTCACATTTGAGAAGCTGGAACCAGTTTTTGCTTCTAAGAATAATATCGATTATTTATTGATTGTATAATTATTTCTTTTTTTTGACTCGGCAATCAATGAATTGTTTTCAGCTCGACAGAAAACGTCACTTTGGGTTTGTGGTTCAACACAACAAACAACTCCGTTGTTTTCCTGTGAAGACGGAGCTTTATTGTGAAAAGGGTCTGAGGAGTAACTTCTTCACAAGATAAAGAAACCGTTGTATGAGGATACGATGCGATATTATATCAATATCGTGTTATGAGACGAGGTGACATCTTACATTTTGAGTATAGCGATGTTGCGTAATCATCTTTTCCTGGTTTTAAAGGCTGCATTCCAGTAAAGTGACGTCATTCTCTGAACAGACTGTTCTAATTGTTATGTTAATCGCCTTTACACACTTTTAATCCACATTACTGATGATTATGAATCAAAAATCTCATTGTGTAGCTGTTTTGATGAAGCACCAATAGTCAACCCGACGATATCGATGAAGGTATTTGGTCAAACATATCGTGAGCAGCCCCACTGTGATGCTATTCTGACGTTTTATGCACCAAACAATCAATCCAGGAAATGGATTTAAACAATCAGTCGCAGCCGGACAACCAACAGTCCAAAGACATTAAATCTGATCAGACTCTCATTTCAATAAATTACTAAATCAAAAAGTCAATCATCCCGTTTGTCATTGATTTGTTTGAATCAATCGACTAAATGAGGACTCGATTGATCACCGAGTCGATCTTTAACCACAAACAAACGTCAGATGTTCCATCATGGAGATGAAACATCCAGCACCCTCGCGTGCTTTGGTTCACACACAGCTGGCCGTTGTCTGAGTCTACCTCTCTATTTTTGGGACTTTTTTTTTTTTGGGTCTAGCCTGTTGCGTAAGATTTGGGGTTATTCGGAGAGTGAAGTCTAATCTCCACCGGTTTCACCTGAAGCGACGAGCTGCTGCGTTCTGAACACGCCGAAGACTTCAGCGGCTTCTCGGTCTCATCTGTTGCCTTCAGGTCACAATCATGCGGCGCTTTTGTTGTTTCTTCTTCTGTTTTTTTATCTCTCCAGACCTTAAATATCAGGTCACCCAAATGTACTCGACTGAATTGAGAGCAGAGCTGACAAATGAATTGACAGTGTGTGTTAAAGCGTGAGTCAGGGAGGCTGAAGGCCTGAAACCTGCAGTATCACCCTGTTGTGATATGAAGAGAGGACCGCGCTGCAACTGAACACACCGGTTTTATTTTGGGCGGATTAGAAGGACCGGGGCGATAATTCAACGTGATAAGTTACCGTCTTTGAATGGAATCCTATCGTGATGAAATCATACATTTGAGACAGAGTGATAAACTATTACATCTTCTAAATTTGACAACATCGAGCACATACTCACTCAAATATCTCACAACATCGGATTATTCTGCATTAAAGTTCTGAATAAAAATGAGAAAATGCTCTTCATTTGTCAGGTATTTAATGGACACAAGTGTGTACAAAAGCATGTGTAACTATGTTATTTCAAATAGATTGTTTATTTATTAAATTCCCAGAAAACATGCTGTGTTGTGATATATGTTGTTGCTGAGATATGAAATATACTCGTAGTGTGATGGGAGATTTTGGAGCAGAGGAGCAGTTTACATTCTACAATTGCACATGCGTGTGTATGTGTGTGTGCGTGTATATATGTATATATGTATATATGTATGTATGTGTAAATGAGATGAAATGAGCTCTTCATTTGACAGTAGCAGTATGTAAACAAACATATGCAGTGGAATTGATAATCATGAGCCATGTTACTCACATCATATACATACAATATGTATATATATGTATGTAGTTATTCCTCCACGGCCTCTGCAAACACCGAGCCTGCTGTGCAACACGAATCCTCCTATTAACATCGATGTACAAGAATCCTGTTTTTCATGCAGTCAGATTCCTCCAGTGACTTCGACCGATCTGCATGCAGCGAGTCTCCAGATGAACGATGCGGTGTTATACAACAGACCGCCTGGTCCAGTGCGCTGTTCCGCGGCCGTAAAGTCCCCCTAAAGGCCGACAAACGAGCCGACAAACGAGCAGTTTACCCGCCGCGATGTCAGCGGGGTGTGCGGGTGTGTAAATCGGGAATGAACGGTGTCTTACCGTCCTTCTCGTGGTGGTGGATGGAGCAGAGGGAGAGGCGGTGCTGCTGCTGCTGAGGATGAGGATGAGGATGAAGGATCGGCCCTGGTACAGATCGACACCTACACTCTGCTATCGTGCTGCATTCAGGAACAGCTCGTACACTCCCCTTTCGGGAGATCCAGCAGCATTAACGTGAATCAGAAAATGTTTTGGTTTTTTTCTCCTGTTGAAAGTCGACGTCTTATAACGATTAGATATCTGAGTGATGATTACATCATGATGTTGAATCCGGGGAAGCCAGAACTTTAGAAATACTGAGTCCCACCTGAACACACCGCTCACCAAATGATGACTATCAACAAAAGAAGAAAAAAAAAGCTCTCTAAATTCATTTTTTAATAACTTGAACACTTCACACGACCAGGAATAACGCCTTTAGTTATTCAATGCCTCCTCATGCAATGGTTCTTATGTCTTACAAAAAGTTACTCCTCATCTTTAGTGTGTTTTCCTACAAAAGTCAGCAACATCTGTCAATTTCTGCTCATTATGTGCAGGCAGCAACCTTTGATTCTGAAGCCGACATTCTCTCCAGTGTCCACCAGGGGGCGACTCCTCTGGTTGTATAGAAGTCTATGAGAAAATGACTCTACTTCTCTCTTGATTTATTACCTCAGTAAACATTGTAAACATGAGTTTATGTCTCAATCTCTAGTTTCAAGTCTTCTTCAATACAGCGTGATGTTCATTTAGTACATTATGGTCCATTTAGAGTCACACAGACCAAACGGGTCAGAAAAACCTTGACATTTAGCTTATCTAAAGTCAGATGTTTTTATTGGGTGGGAAGCGAGTGGATCGTCTGCTTATGGGAACGGGACTTTTCAAACAGCTGTGACTCAAATAGCAGCAGAGAGAGAGAGAGACATTACATTCACTGTCAAAAGCAGTCTAGACATTTATCACTTTGTTCCTGAAATAACTTCTTCTAAGAATAGCTCACGAAAAACCATGAGGGGAAGAAAGACAAGTTTCACCCTTCAGGCCTGATTATTGTTGAAGGCGTTTGCAAAGAGCGTTGTTGTGGTATTTAAACCAGCTCTGTAAAAACCCTGCTGGTGAAACTGAAGAGCATCTCAGACGACTGGCAGTCTCCTCTAAATGTCAGCTCAGCCTATTTGTTTCAGACATTAATTTATCGTAATGATTACGTATCTCGTCCCCATCATGTTCTGTATGGAAAGAATCTCAGAGATACAGTAACTACAGCCTCAAACAAACACCTCCCTGACCACATTTTTGTTAATAGAGGCGAAGTCCCGCCTTTTTTTGTGGACCTTATTTCATAAAAAATATGTACAATAGTTAACAGAGAAAAACAAATCCTTTTTTCATCCTGTTTAAATTGCGGCAGGAATTACATGTGATGTTTATCAATTCAAAAGATCCTTGTGCACATCAAGAAAGTCTCATTTCGTCATTAAACTGCTGAAGTAAAAGACTTCGTAACGACACATCCAAACATCATGCAAGTGTCTCTCTCTGAAGTGTGTTTCGTACCACAGGATGTCCTCACAACAACAAACGGCTCTCAATCGTTCTTTCTCTTCCCGGCTGATAAAAAGAGCCGCTGAATAACAACACATCAGATAAGATGACGTTACGTTTGCGTGGAGCTTAGCTAGCTCGCTAAGCTAACAGCCATGTTGATGGTGACGTACATCATGCGAGAAGAGAAATGTAGCTCACTGAGCGCTTTCACACAAAACTAAATGCTAAAGGGGTGAAAAATCATATTCTAATTTGACAAACTGTGTAATTCAAATGGGATTAAAAAACATGCGTCCTTCGCCGTTTACTGTCGTACAATTCTTTCCACACTGTGTGTGTGTGTGTGTGTGTGTGTGTGTGTGTGTGTGTGTGTGTGTGTGTGTGTGTGTGCGTAGGTCCAGATGAAAGGCCCTCCTCCTTGATGTACAGCCCTGTCTGCAGAGAAGCCGAAGCACGGATCAATAACGGCTGCTGAATTATTAACCGGCACACGTTCGCCTGAACCGCACCCAGAAGAAATGCAGGAAACTTTCCTGTTTTTAAAGGCGTGTCATTTAAAACTGTAACTGCTCGTTAGATAACGGACAAGGACGCGTTGCATGTCGTCCCGCGCGGGTTATTAATCTGAACCGTACCAATCTGCTCGTATTGCCTTTTTCCAAAGCACCGTCTCTGTGATTCGCTTTATATTTGAGCTCTTTTCAGGCACAAATCAAAGGAGAAACAGATCACTGCATCACACGTGTGCAGTGTGGGAGAGACAGTCACAATCCGCGTACGTCCCCTTTGGTCCAGACGGAAATATCTCAACATCTACTGGATGCATTGACATACAAGTTCATGTCACAGCTGTCCTGTAATGCTAATTAGCTAATGTTAGCATGCTTAACTTATATCAACATGGTAAAAATATGTTGCAGTCCAGATCGCACACTTTTTTGTTTTACTTTTCCATTTAATTGTGATCTTAGACTGTACATGAGAAGTGGACGTAGTCATCGTGACGTCATCAACTGGTTTGTGGACTGATGTTATGAAGCCTCGAGTTTAACATTTTGGCCGTCGCCATGTTGCTGTTTTTTGCACCCAATGAACGGACGTGACCATAGCGAGGTAACAAATCAAGAGAGAAGTAGAGTCATTTTCTCATAGACTTCTATAGAACCAGAGGAGTCGCCCCCTGGTGGACACTAGAGAGAATGCAGCTTTAAGACACTTCAACATCGGCTTCACTCAGCAGAACCTCAGGCTGTCGCCTGATTGGGAGACACTACTTTGTCATAGAATTGCACCGGCTGGTTGCAGGGACTGTTTATACTGTAGTTGTCGTTGGACACGGCTAATGGAACACGGGAAAATAAACCGTGCTAAACACGAGTTTAAAGCTTTCCCCCTTCTGTTTTAACCACTTTATAATTTGCGTGAACAAATATGGAAACAACATGAAAGCAAAATGTAGCTACTAGCTGCTAACACGTTGCCTTTAATGACTAGAGCTGCGCTAAATGATTGATACCACAATATGAATCAAGACATTTTCCCAATATCATTAAGAATCATAGAATGTCTCACAGAAAGTAATCTGCTGTTCAAGGCAGTAAACAGTGTGAACATTGAATTCCTGCCCACTTTTTCCCCTGAGGGCTTTCTGATGCAACCGGCTGTTGTTCATCTATCTATTGATGGAGGTCATTACTACCGCCCTCCTCCTCCTCTCCTACGACGAAACGGGATCTTTTAATGTTGCCAGACCGTCTCTGGGCCTCATCAGTCAATCAGGACCCTGGTCTGCTGAGAGGCTGAGGACTGAGACACTAATGGACATACGGTGATGGATGCACCGATTACCTATGTGTCATAGAGTTTCCATTTCATCATGACGTCACAGACACGAGACTACTTCCATCCATCCTGCTCCTCGGGGAGCTGAAGAGGCCACGGAGGGTTTTTAATTGACAAGAAAGGAGGTCGGGGATGAAGAGGAGAGGCTCTGAAGAAGAAGAGGAGCATTTCGACTTTTTGCCATTAGAGTCACAATTTTATTTAGTTATTTTATTTACATCTATTACATTGTAATGTGTTGTATAACTGTCATTATAAGCACTCATAATTATCCACAATACTTTATAACAGTAATCACAACACATTATGACGCATTTTATGACTTATCATTTTTATCCACATGGTTCGCCAACCAAGAATGAAGTTTTTAAGAATTTTAACTTCTTATTATAATTTCGTGAGTTCGTTATGTCACATTCACACCAAATCAGGCGTTGCAGTGATTAGCTCAGGGTTGTGCGGCGGCGTGAGTGTCTCGTCATATGAAGCCCATCGCCATGTTTTTTCTTTTGCAACCAATGAACAGAAGTTAACATATTTGGAATGAGGAGAAGTGATCTGATGTTTACGGCTCTGGTAGCAGCAGCAACCTGTCAATCACAGTAAGCCCCGCCCTAAAGCATCCCCTGCTTTATGGTCTGTTTGACTCTAAATGGACCATAATTCACTAAATGAACATCATGCTGTATTGAAGAAGACTTGAAACTAGAGATTGAGACATAAACTGGTGTTTTCACGATCAAATGAGATGTGCTTTCTCTGTTTGAGCCTGTCAGCCACGGTGACTTTGTATTCCTCCACCAGCAGCGTATCAGCATTCAAAGCACAGACCAGGAGGAGCGATTGAATTACAGGCTGTGAGAGGTTTTCATGAGAATAAGAATCAGGACCACTGGAGGACGGATCAAAGGGACTGACCTTCGATCGGAGCCTGGATCTGATCGATTGTACAATGTGACCTTTGCATGTCAGCAACAACCACAGTTGTCTCATCCTCCACCAGCTGAACTGTGAATTTTGGGCTTAATCGAGATCCAGTCAGGCTTGAATGCAATATTAAAACCAGTGCAGCATCAAGACACATTTTGTCCAGAAAGAGCAGAATTTAATGTCTTTACAGCGAAAACAAACATCTTTTACTGGCCTTTCTCACCACTCAGCGTCTAACAAAGCGTCTTATGGCGCCTTTACGTCCACAGTTTCCATAATTTAAAAAACAGTGAAGTATGGTGTGTGTCTCAGAGGCCGATATCTCTTCTTCCTCTGAGCCGTAGAGCTCCAT
>NC_136635.1:31120028-31267528 GCF_949748355.1 Melanostigma gelatinosum
CACACTGAGTTCTATTTATTCAGTATTTATTCTGTTTGTTTGACCCCACAAAGCTACAGTAAATGCTGAATAGTAATCATAAATGCGAGCGACACAAGCGTTTTCTTTGTAAATACTACAGGAAGCAGCGACCCAGACCCAGCACCGGCCGGATCCACATTAACACCGGCTCCATTCACCACCCGAGGCCGGATCTTATATTCCCCCAGCAGCTAGTGTTCCCTTATTGATTCCCACTCTCACATGCAGTCTGCATACGGGAGAGCCTGATCAATACAGAATGCATTGTCTCGAGCATCCCAGGAACCGCCTCATGCATGTAGAGAGAGACAGAGAGAGAGAGAGAGAGAGAGAGAGAGAGAGAGAGAGAGAGAGAGAGAGAGAGAGAGAGAGAGAGAGAGAGAGAGAGAGAGGTCTAGACTGGCTGCATGGGACCAGACATTAACAATAAGATGATGATGTAGGTGGCAACACATTAAATCCCTCCAGCGAGACTCTGATACCATCAGAACACATCGGCGCTGGCAGTTATTGCCACCAAGCTCAAGAATAAATGACAAGAAGATAACCCCTTGTGGACACGTTGTACATGCTGCAAAATACAGTTACTGCCACCAGATATGTTTCTAAACTCAGACTGACCTTTGACCTGTGAAGAAAACTGCGCGGTGTGTCTGGTCTCAAACAGCTGCAGCTCTTTGTTCAGGTCACAAACAGTCAGATCGACGTTCCAGGAACGCAAACCTGTTAAACAATGAACAGCATGAATATGAATGGAGGAAGATGGTGCGTATGATGCACAACATTTCAACTTACGTTAAAAGTAAAGAATCTTTGTAATTGATTAAAGATTGTACAATAATTAAAGGGCACATGTCATGCTCATTTTCCAGTATCATACTTGTACTTTGGGTTTCTAATAGAACATGTTTACATGCTTTAATGTTCAAACAACACTTTATTTTTAGCGCCTGTCCCTTTAAGAGTGTCTGTACCCAAAAGCCCATCTGCTCTGATTGGCTTGTTAGAAACATATGTTGCCCATAAAAGACTGACTGGGTCTCTTGTTTCACATATGGGTTGGAAGGCCTTCCAGATACCCAAATGTACGTGCACAAGCTCTGAAAAAGTGAGTTTTTTAAATAATATGTCATATTTAATGCCACATTGTCCATGTATAGAGAGTAAAGGGCATTATTAATGACAGTCCAAACTATATTTCCATACAACAGCAGCTTCTGGTGTGAAATGGCTCTGAAGTTCAGTTTGAGTGAAATAACTTTTAGATCTCTGCTGAATAGAAATGGTACAAAGGTCTTCAGCATGTAACCCGATCACTGACTGCACAGTATTTGGAGAAATTGTTATTTCTGAATGACTTTCTTCGGATTTGTCCAAAAACAATTACATTTTCAAATATTTAAAGATACATTATGGAATATCTTTTTTTTATTCAGCATATTGTGTCATTTTTTAACTACAGAAGTGGGAAGTACATTCTACGTTCTGTACTCTACATTTTAAGTACTTGTACTTAACTTGAGTACTATTACTACATTTCATAGACAAATATTGCAATATTCACTCCCCCACATGCATTCGACAGCTTTACTTTTCAGATGTTAACATATGATGAGTTTATGAAATATGATGCAGCGCTTTACTATTGAACTAACATGCAGAGTATAAAGTACCAATAACTGGTTCTACGTTGACAAACTGGAACACTGAAATGCTGCTTACATGTAATAATCAGTACGATATACAATACATATTTAATATAAAACTGAAAAGAGACATTCTGCATCATTTTTACTTTTTTTTACAATTAGCTGCTACTGTCAGTAACATTTTGAAATCATGACTTTGACCTTTTCTGGAGTACTTCTTAGACTATGATATTTGTACTTTTACTTCAATAAAGCACAAGAATACTTCATCAACTCGTTTCTATTAAGAAATTGACAACAATATGGGACATTCGAGGATTGTATCCGTCACGATTTACGAATATTTAATGACTTTTCTGCACCAAACTCGAAATTTACAGATTTTCAAAGACAGTTTGTATACATTTAACATTTAAGTTGAGTTGAACGACGAACGCCCAGATGTTTTCTCGCTGCAGTGACACCGCCCAGCTGTATTTGTTGTGCCCGTTCTCTCCTGCAGCACCAGGTCTCCTCTGCTCCTCTGCTGTCTCACCTTCTGTGATCTGTTTCCTGGCGGCGTCGAGGTGATGGCTGGTGGAAATCTCTCCGATCACGATCAGCATGCGGTGGTTTCTGTGCTGGAACGCGGAGCGGTGCTGTCCATGGTGCTGAACGCTCTCCTCCTCCGATGAGGCTGCTGCTGCTGCGACGGGGATTTCCATGGTAACGGTGCCACTAGAGCTTTTCCATCTCCATGACAACTGCATCCGGAGAGCGAGCACCATGACGGTGCAGGATGAGCTGGGCGGACCGGTTGGGGCGTGGCTATCTGGGTGGTGTGTTCTCTGATTGGAGCACAGGTTATGTGGCTATTTGACGTCACAGCATCATCATTGGACGAAAAGGAGAAGAAGGGACGGGAGGATTTATGTTCATCATATATTTCCAATATGACACCGAAGATGAGGAAGATGAACATTTCCTTTACACCAGAAACTATAGGAAAAAGACAATGTTTGGAAATACCCAAAGGTCACCGCTCAAATGTGTGACAGCATTCATTGAACTATAGTGAGGGCTTATAGGAGATAACATTCTTCCCTCTTACAGCAAATGTCAAGTTGTTCTTATTCATTTTATTAAACTCCAGACAAAAGGGGGCTGAAAATAAGACACAAACGTTCTATTTATATCAGTGTCACTGCACGTACCAGGCAGATGTGCTTTGGTTACTAAAACTGACGCCTCGTTTGTTCCCATCGTGAGCAAAAACAAGGCTTCGCCTGTGCGGAGAGTAACACTGACAACAAAGGCTCACACTTTCAGGCTTCATAAGACATGTGAATGAGCTCATTCTGCAACAAGACAACACATTGAACGGCGTTTGAAAATGATCAGCATTATTACAGTATTTAACGGAATGTTTGGTTATATTCTCCATCTTGTAGTCACCAAATCCCATTAAAAGACCAAGGTTCGGCAATAAATCGATGCAACTGACTAATATAATTAGTATTACCTGTAGTATCTGTGTAGTAAAGCTTTGACAAATCTTTCTCCAAAATCCTTTTGTGCAAAAATCAATGTTTTGGCCTTTATACAGAGAGGTGTTTCTGTTATTTGGCATTGCCGCATTGATATAAACGGAGCGTAACAGAACATAATGGAGACATCTAGCTGGAACAGGGTTGTCTGTGCATCTGCATGCAGCAAAATCATCTGACTCTCAGCTCAAGGACAGCAAACTCTCTAGGGGGGAAAAGGGACTGAACACTGATTGATATGCAGCTATTAATTGTGCAAACACACAAGCGTCTCACTGTGTCCCATCACGGTCAGATTCCCTTGTCCGAAGTGTGTTTTTTGAATAAGTTACAGATGTCTGTGGTTAACACAAGACATTTTAGAAGAGTTTTGTTCTCTGATATAAAAGGTGAATTTAGAAGCGTCTACGTGAAGATTATCTTGACGAACAAAATGTGTGAAATCATAAATGTTTGCTTGACACATTATTTTCTGCAATAATCTAAAATCAAATGGAAGAATCTCATTGGATTATGCGGTTTTGAAGCCTCAAGTTTGGAATTTTGTCTGTCGCCATCTTGGTTTTCTTGCAACCAGAGGGGGTTAAAGGGTTAAACCTGCACGATGTAAACACGGACAACTCCCTGACTGGACAGCGCCACGGTAGCAGCCTGTCAATCACAGTAGCCCCGCCCTAAAGCATCCCCTGCTTTATGGTCTGTGTGACTCTAAATGGACCATAATGTACTAAATGAACATCATGCTGTATTGAAGAAGACTTGAAACTAGAAATTGAGACATAAACTCATGTTTACAATGTTTACTGAGGGAATAAATCAAGAGAGAAGTAGAGTCATTTTCTATAGACTTCTATACAACCAGAGGAGTCGCCCCCTGGTGGCCACTAGAGGGAATGCAGCTTTAAGACATGAAGCTTTGACTTCACTCTTCAGACCCAGAGGTTGACCCCTGGTCTTTCTTCATATTAGACTGCAAAAGTTTTTCCGTCGTGTTTCCTACAATAAACTGACAACTGGGTGTATATATGATGAGTTTAAAAATATTGCTGTCATAGCTAGATCTCATTTTAATGTCAAGCCCGATGTTATATGATTTAAATCTCTTGCAACATTTATAATTTGTATTATTCTATAATCCTCTGTTCATATCAACGCTGGTTTCTCTACAGCCGCTGGAGCTGGAAGACAGTGACTCCTCCTGCGGTGGTGATGGAGTTTCATTTGGATCTCTTCTCTGTGTATAAATCTCTCCTCAGGAGGATGTGAGTTACAGGGAGTGAGTCAGCACTCCAGTCTCACGCACTCCAGAGTGTCTACTGGCCTCTGCTGGGAGGAGAGGGAGCTACAAGAGCACTGCTTCGTATTCCTCATTAATCCCCCAGTGGTTTGCAACCAAAGAACAAAATGACTGATATAATTTCAGTCATTTCAAACAGTTAAAAATCAACTTTCTTTAGAAATGCTGAAGAAATGGATTAAGTATAATAGTTTTTTTTAAATATATATATTTACTGATATGAAGAGAGAATATGATACAAAGACAAAGAACGTGAGGTTAAGGAAATCATGAAAAGTGACAATTTGAAAAACAAAAACAGATTAATGCATTATATATTTCACTTGAATATCTTTGTGCATATTGTGTGTTAACATGTGCTGATGTTTCACAGGCTAAGTGGAAAATAAAATAACTTTAACTGAAGTATCACTGAAACTTTTTATTTTCTTTTTTTAAGTCTTGAATTTTACAAACTGCACGTTTACTTTCAAAGCAAGAACACATGATAACAAAATACGTTTTTTACATCCTGTCCGTCTTGATTTATCTATTTGATATTTTCCAACGCAATACATATGGTGGCTATACATGAATGATTATGAACTATTGCATTTGCAAAGTTAAATTTAACATTATTTCGTTGTGGATTGCCTTTTTTCATCGTCTTTTATTTTTTATTTTGAAGTTATTTTGAAGTGGTATTTAAATAATTGCGTCATTTCTGTATTTCTAAATCAATGTAATCCCTGATCATCGTGCACGTGAAGCAGCTGTGTGCGTGTATGTGTGTGTGTGTGCGTGTGTGTGACTCCAGAGGAGGAAATGGCATCTACATTAAAAAAAAATCCCTTTTCATCTTTACGTGCCATGCGTGTTGTATTCCACACCCTGACTCTCAGCAAAACAGAGGCAAGGGAGGACTGAGCGATGTTGGACGCGTTATCATCGCAACCAGCGGGACGGTGAACGAAACGAAAACCCCAAACAGCTGACATATTGATCTCCATAAGGTAAGAACAGCGTGTTATCTTTCCTTTTCTTCTTACATTGCGGTAGAAATAGCAGTGATGGTGAAGGACGCGGAGCAGCTTGTGATCTGTCAGCTCCAGCAGAGGTGGCTAAGATTAGACATTTTTTTTGGGGGGGGGGGGGGGGGGGGGGTAGTGGCTGCGCATTTATTTTTTTCTGAACGTGGCTTCCAGCCCGACCTGCAGAAATGACGACGTGACGCTCAACTTTGAGGTGCCAGTTACGGTTGGCTGCACGAAGCTGATGCACACCTGCATCCAAACCGGGGTGCTGGGATTTATATATTTCCTGATCTTTGTCTGTGCGTGTTTGTGTGCGTGTGTGTGTCTGTGTGTTGCATGAATAGATGGATAGACGTGAGCCGCAGGATTCATTGTTGCCTCGTTGCCAGCCTGCATGTCTCCACCTCACTAATAGTACTGCTGCTGCTATCCTGCTAATGCTGATGAGTGCAGGCCGCTCTGCTGCTGCTGTCTGGCAGTAGCCTACATAGACACCTTCAGCTGACTTGGAGCACAGCAGGACAAAAAAGACCCAGAAGGGCTTGAAACACAGAGATTATAGGCTCTGCATGCTGGCATTCATATTTTTAGATTCTGCAGGATCCCTGCAGGAAATTGCAATTTCACCCTCTGACGAATCACTGTAATAGGAAGTTACAGTCTGTCTGTAGGGAATTAAAATGACCTCATCCTGCTTTTAATGGCGACAGTCTGATGAGGCTTTCTTTGTGGTACAAGGAAGCATCACCTCCAATACTTAAATCCCTTCATTGGCTTCCCATACAACAGAGTGTTCAATTACAACATCATCCAATTGGCTTTTAAGGCTTCAGCTCCTATATTTTTGACCTGCTGGCTGACTACATCCCCCATCAGACCCCTGATGGCTTTTTCTAGTTGTCCCCAGAATAAGATCAGGAGCTGAAAAATGTGCTTTTATTTACTGTGGACCTTCCCTCTGAAATGCTTTGCAGGAAGAGTTGTGATCTAAAAACTGTACATTTAAAGCTACTTCCTGTTTTGTTATAGGCTAATGAACAGTGTGTGTGTGTGTGTGTGTGTGTGTGTGTGTGTGTGTGTGTGTGTGTGTGTGTGTGTGTGTGTGTGTGTGTGTGTGTGTGTGTAAACAATATGTATGTAAGCGATGAGTATTGGGTGTATGTATCAAGCATTTGTGCTTGTGATGACTGTTATCTGGGGCCTTGACTCTTGAAGGAGATGGTTTCTGACATGAGAAGACAACAACGTGTCAGTGTGACTGAGTTCAACCGGATTTCAGTTCATTTTGAAGACTTGCTGTGGAGCAACTCGCTTTCTTCAAGCAGCCTCAATCATTCAAATGATTGCTGCTTTAATACTTTCTCTCCCTCGCTGATCTTTGTTTGCTCAGACTGCAGTGATACAGGAAATGTGTTGTCACCATGGAAACTGAGGCTGTCAAATGAGGATGACAAAGTGATGTTAATATTTGAGAGGCCACCTGCTATTCTTCAAAACCATGAGCGTCACAGCAGTAAAAGCTCCTTACAAAATGGATCTTATCTGAATTTATCTGCAATTGGGCAGATTATACACGCAGATACGTTGTTCTTAATGCACTGGTTGATTTGAAAATATCTAAAATACACATTCAGGTGTTTATTTTATTACTTTGTCTGTTTACATCTGTAGATTTCTCCTAAATTCACCAACAGTTACCATTACATAATGCCTCATTTGCATATTTAAACATACAATTTCAGAAAACTTGTACTACATTAAATCGTCTTAATGTGAGTGATGAAGTGGTGAAGTTTCATGGTGATGTCTATGAGTTCATGTTGTGACTCTATTCACCTGTAGAGTCTCTTAATGTGAGTGATGAAGTGGTGAATATTCACCTGCAGAGTCTCTAAATGTCTGTAATGTAACTAAACGTCTCTTTAAAGGACTCTGATGATAAATCTCCACTTCAGCAGCTCTGACATTCACCAAACTTCACTCGTTCATTCCTCTCTGTGTGCTGAAGGTTCACACTGAGGGGTTTGTTCACACATCACACACACACTCATTTATACTACATTTAAGTAATAAAAACATGGAGGAAATAGTTTATTTAAAAAATGTCTTTCTACAGTATTTCCTGATTCATGGAATGATACAAAGTGATATCCAAAATATTCTCTGTTGAAAACCTTTGACTCTAATATGTCAAAAAACTGAAACAAGAATTTTGAACCTGACTTTATCCGATGTTCAGATTTCTGTTCTGGAAATACTGTTTATGCAAATGAACACATATTTGGGAAGAGAATGCCTCATTTGCATATTTAAACATACATATTCACAAAACTTGCCATACAAAAAGCAATTGTCTTAATGTAAGCAATGAAGTGGAGAAGTTTCATGATGATATCTGTTAGTTGAATCTTTTACCCTATTCACCTGACGTGTCTCCTCTTTATCTCTTTCACAGTCGAAGGTACGATAGATTCATGTCTGTTATGACTTCAACACAGATATCACACTTTGTAGATGAGAAACATAAACTGTGAAGGATGAAGATAAACTGCTCTTAACTTGTCATTCAGTCTTTGTCTTAAAGTATTTATTAAGAATGGCCCGGACGCACATTCATTACTCCTTAAATCCCAGTCAGTCCTTTTATCGATCTCTTTCTGTGAAACCTCAGTGATGATTAAAACATGAAATCAGAAAGCTGGGTTTGTGCAGGAGGAGTGGAGGTACAACAGCAGGGGGAAATAAATCTCTCAAAAAGCATGTAAAGCCAAACTGAGTGTGAGCTAAAGTTAATATCTCAGTCCCTGAAAGCCTCTCAAGGACCTCTGGAGGTCTGTGAGATCCCACTGTGGGACGCTGTGCCCTGGATTTATCTCTTTCATAGGATTTATCATTACAGAGGGAAGAACTCCACAGTAATATATCACGTAGAAGCATCTTTATAATTATAAATACAAGACAATACCAATACTCTAGGGGTAGTAATACTGTAGATGCAAAGGCACCAAACAGTGTGAAAGAAGGATTATAGACTTTGTGACACGATGAGAGTATATGCTTCATTTATTTCCAGATTCCAATATAAATGTTATTGATGATACAGTGTATACAATGACAACATACTGATATTTGATTCAATTAAAAACTCAAATATTCATCATTCCAAATCAAATAATGAAATATATGAATGAGTACTAAATATTACAGAATTCATATTTAACTATATTTGTAAAGACTAAATGAAAAAAGTGTGTTCAATATATTTTTTAAATCCTGCAACCATTTAAAAAAAAATGTTTATTGATAAAAACAATTAAATATACAAATATTGCAAACATTACATAACATACCGGTATACAGAAAAACTGAAATATGAATTGCGATAAAGAAATAAAGATAATAATTTAAGAAAATAGACTTATAAACATCTGAGAAAAGGAATAAATAAACATTCCATCATAATAATGAAAAATAAGTTATTTTACCAAGCTGTTTGACAGTTTTATACTATATTTAGCGTTGATTAGTTTAATAAGAGTGTACATATATTCTTTAAATTCACATGAAATAAATTCAGCGACATTTGGTATAACTTTTGTTTTTTGCTTTCATGTCCATCCATCACTAGTAATCAATAAGTTTGAAATAAAGTAAATGTTGTATTTATGACATTTTTTACTCTCTATTTTGATTATGATTAATGTTATACAATACATAATCTTTCATTCAAGTCCAAAAAGTTGTGGTTCACTGCATTTTGGAGAAATATAGATATTGTGTAAAATGTTGACATGTAGGTTACTTATTTAACCTTGGCTTTATTGATAATACAGGATAATATATGATACAGTAAAAGATTTAAAAACCACGCCCTCTGCTACAGTAACCTGTCAAAAAAACAACTAACCTGGAACCATAAAACTAATCTTTCTCACGTGACGTCACCCCGCCGACCCGACCAATGAAATCGCTTCTTCAAAGTTTTGCCGCGAGGAGCGGTGCAGAGCTGAGGTGGTGTGTGCGTGTCTTTTCTGAAGATAATAACTGGTTATCTGGTTTAAATAGATGTATGACTGAATCAACACTTTGATAACTTGTTCACGTATCAGTTACGATGTTGCGTTCAGGCTCCGGGTGTGTGTTGAGGTTTCCTTACGGACTATTCAATGTTGCCGCAACCACACGCTTTGTTGTTGATGTGGGCGGAGCGTTAGCATGCTAGCTGCTAGCCTTTAGCTAACATACTAACACCGGCTACTTCCAGGTAACAATAACAACAACCGTCTGTGGACTCGCATCCCGTCTCCTGTCCTCGGCCCCGACCTCATGGATCCCGGTGGAAGTGAACTGGAGTCCAGCCTGCCTCAGCCCGAGAACCCGTGTCTGATCGTGGAGGACTCTCAGCCGGACGGTGTCGCTCTGGAGGACGACCCCGAGAGCAGCTACCGAGCTCTGCTGGCCCGACGCCTGTCCAGCCTGCAGCCCACGTCCCGCAGCCCGGTGCTGGTGAGCTGCAAACTGATTACGTACCGAAGTAACTTCAACATCCGAGGCTGGTTTCTGGTTTCTGATGCAGCAGTTGAGACTGTTTCATGTGGTCTTTTGAATAGAATTGGTCAGCAGTGGTGCAGGAAGTCATATAGTTTATTGTTATATATGCACTTAAAAGCAGGTTTCCCTGTCCAATGAAGTAGTTTAACATGTTAAAGAAACATCCCCTGTTAGTGTTACAGAATCTGATTCATATGTTATATCATTGGGTTATTGCATGAGCAGCGTTTATCATCACGTTGACATGAAAACTGTTAACCACTCGCAGGTATCTTACTCTATAACGATTCATTTAGTTAAAAGAAGATATTTTAAAATTTTGTGTGAAATATTTGAATCAGGAAAAATATCACGTAACCCTCAAATACATTTCGTGGAGTAAATAGTACAATATTTTCTTCTGAAATACTCACGTAAAGTACAAGTACCCTTTAGATTGTACAGTACTTGAGTAAACATAGTCAGCTGCTTTCCACCACTGCTGGTCAGCCGTCTTGTTGACACTTTTCCACCAATATATTTTGGGTTTTTCTAACCCCATGAGAGCACAACCTGTCCACAGATGGAGACATCCATCCATCCCATATTCAGGTTACTTGGTGAGATCTGACGAGAGGCTGATAGGCTGAGAACACTCTGGACAAGTCACCAGACATGTTTTTAATCTTTAAATGTGTTTTGACGGGTCGACAGTTTATCACAAAGCTAAATGCCGCTGAGGAAGCAGAGAGGTTGAAATATTCAGAATTTAATCGTTTTGTTTATAATTCATTTTTAAGTTTGATCTTATTTTCTGCCAACTTGATGAAATCTTTTTACAGTAGTTTGTTTGGGAACAGAAGCAGACTGGAGTGACTGAGACGATGTAAACCACTGTCATTCATTAAAGGCACACTTAACCCCAAAATCAAAAATACATATTTTTCCTCTTATGTGCAGTGCTATTTATCACAATAAAGTCTGTGGATTATATTGAGTAACCGGGTCAGGATTTCTGAGAAGAGACGTTGCTGCTAAGTTATTTTTTTGGTGCTTTTTAAGACCCACTAGCTGAGTGTCGCATAGTGCCGTTATATTGGACAGAAGGCAGACATCTCTACGGCTGATATCTCCAAAAAATAGGAAACTCACACCAAAACAATCTGAATTGATGAATAGCGCTACAGGTAAGAGGACAAATTGTCCCATTAAAGTTAGAATTGTTGAGATTTATCATGAAGTTCGTTACTTTGTTAAACTAGTGACGATTTTGTTTTCCAGGAACTGATTTCCTCCCCGCTAGGAAGCAGATACTCTCAGAGTGACAGCCAATCAGAGAGCTCCCTGAGTAACAACCAAGCTGAACCTGGTCAGTGCCTTTCTAACAACATGGACTTATATTTCACTTATCCTGTACGAAATAAAAACAATGCTATTTTCTTTGTTTAGGCAGTCTAATGGCGGCCAATCCCAGCTCTGCATTCGAGGAGGAAAGTCAAGTTCTAAACATTTGCCCGCCGAACAAGAAAAAGTATGTGAGGACCAGACATGTTTACTTGATGCTCGGGGTCAGACGAGGATAACGTCGTCTCACTTTCTCTGCTCCCTATTGGTTCAGGTGTGCAGCAGAGGACACGGAGATGGATTCCGGAGCTGATTCTACCACACACTGCATTCAGTCTGAGGGTACGAGTTCCTCGCACATATTCAGAAGAATAACGCCAACATCCAGGCTAGAGTTCAACATGACGGCATGTGTTAATGGCATCGATGCGTCTTGTGTTTCAGGGGGAGCCTCTCAATTTGGTTTTCTGGAGCTCTCTCAGAGTCAGGATCTGCGCGGTGAAGTGATGAACAGTCGGGAGGAAGAAGACGACGGTGTTCCTCAGCCAGACGGCAAGAGACGCACCAAATTAGGTATTAACCCTCTGAACCAAAAGCAGTTGGGGTTTCTTTTTTTGCTCCTGTCACATTTTACGCTCGAGGCCTCGATTTTCACAGCAATATAAAAGTCGTGCTCCTCTACGGAAACAGGACAAGAGAAGGAGAGAGAACTCAAACATGTCTTCAGTGCACAATAACACAGTTATAATGACATTAATCACGAAAAAGAAAAAACGCAAGTTGAATTGGTTTCATTTATTTTACAAAAATTGAAAACCAATGGAATCTATGTATTCTTCCTTATTTTCATTTTCCCACAAGTGTTACCAATGTTGGGGAAACTTCTGGTGGTTTGTGACACTTTTCAGCTTTGTTTTGTTCCTTTCTCTGACTGAAACACATGATGTGTTCAAGGACTTTCACAGAGATGAAATCTGACTTTAATGTGGGTTTTCACAGCATCGGTCTATTATAACTTGTGTAGTTCTGGTGGCTGTTTAAAGAAAAGATGACATGAATCCTGCTGGCGGGTTCTGCTGTTCAGAGGGTTAAGACTACACTTCTAGACGCTGGGAGTTTATTGATATTTAGGCGTCAACTTTGAACTGATGCGGAGAACGTGAGCTGCACTTCTCCAATGATTTACACATTTAAAAGGCTGCAGTCGGGCCTGGTACCTGGGTGATTTAATAGAATTCAATTTGAATCCATTGACTGTGGAAAACCCTGAATGAATGAGAAACAACACATGCAGCAGCATCCATACAGAGCGCTACAGGTCACTCAGCGGTTCGATCACTATAAAAATGATTCCTTTCAAATTCACCAGATCTCAACCCAGCTGAACTGAGACATGGCTCTCCACCACCATCATGATCACAGCACCACATGTGGGAAGATCTCCCAGAAGGACGGAGTTCCTTTCCAGTAGAGTTTAGAGATTTGAAGAATCTGAGAAAAGGAAAAACAACTCACGAAGGCACTTCATGTTCCCTTTCATCAGTACGTAGCGCCGGTACATCTGGGTTGCTCCGTCTGATGAATCTACGAAATCATCTCACAAAATCTCAACCACAACAACAGGTCAAAGGCCAAGGAGGAGCTTATTGGATTTCAGCCAATCATTGAGCTGATCGATGGGCTGAGGAATGTGTAATATGAGACCTTTCAGAGCCTCTGCAGGAGCAAAGGGTTTGAAACTCTGGAAGACTTCAGATTCTCTTTAAACTTGTCCTGCTGACGGATCAGGAGCAGGGGGGGGGGCTTCTTCCTTTGCCTTTTGTTTGAGACATTTTGAACACAACGGAAGCAAAATAAAACTCACAGTCACTGGTGGAAATAGAGCCTTTATTCACAGAGTTCGATGTGTCAGCTGCCCGATGAGCAACGGCTCTCACTCGTTCTTCAGAGGCAGACCGTGAAACTGGTGAAATAAAATGTCTGCAGGAAAATAAGCAGTAATGGCCAATAGGGGTGGGAATCGCCAGAGATCTCGCGATACGATATCACGATACTGCGATATATCGCCATACTTCTCACGATACTGCGATATGAGTATTGTGATGACATATATTGCGATTTATTACTTTTTTCAACTTCAAATGATGTCCCCAAAGGAAAACTGTGTCAACATGTTTTATCTGATAAGATAAAGTTTTCAGTCTGTTCATCTCACTTCAATCATTTTTATTGCAGCAGAATATGATTGTCAAGCGGACAGACTGACCAACAATGTCATAAATGTAGCATGCACCTGACAAACTGAACTGTTTGTATCACTACGTAGTCCAACTTACCTAAATACAAACGTGTGGACTCAGCATATGAACTATAACTTGTATAAGTAGGATATGAGAGTTACATAACTCAGTGTAACTTGTGATGCGTGGACGTCGAGGCAGAGAGACAGTGATGCGCTGCACTCTCCCCATGAGCCGGCTGCTGTTGGCAGGTTGAACCCTGTTGTGAGGACAGATGTCTATCTTTGTTTTGACCAACTTCCTACCAAACACACTGACCCGGGACCTTTGCTGACCTCACCAGAAAAGAACTCGCCACCATCTAGTGGACTGAAAAAGTACTTTATTTGATTTTTCTAAAAAAAATAAATTTAAATAAATAAATCGATACTTGCCGTCCATGTATCGATATAATATCGGCACGCAAAATATCGCGATACTATGCTGTATCGATTTTTTCCCCCACCCCTAATGGCCAACAGCCAATATATTCGTCCCATCCCTCATTTATATCGGACATTGTTCTGTTTGCTCCAGAACAACCGCTCTTATCTCACTGTGCACTGAGATGCTGCTGCTGTTGAATTGCAAGCGTGTGTGTGTGTGTGTGTGTGTGTGTCTGTGTGTGTGTGTGCGACCGACCGGACGACAGCGAGTGTAATGGTTCATTATTTAGTACCTGATCAGAGCGTTCACACCGTTTAAAGAGCAAACCTAACTTCGACCTTCTTTTCATCGCCAGCAGAGCAGAACGTCGGCTCCAGGACTTCAGAGAGTCCGGACAACAAAGCAGTGAGGTTCGGCTTCATTCTGTGTTTAAATCTCATCAGCGGGACGCCTGCTGGCCTGGGGTGAGCAGTGTTGTTTGTTTCTGTCCTCCTCCAGGTCTGAGGTGAGCTCCAGCAGCTCACTGGAGTCTTCGGGTCAGTCGGGGAGGCAGCTGGGCATCCAGGCTCTGCTGCACTCTGAGGGCCTGCAGGCCTCCGATGAGCAGGACTGTGAGATCCTGTCCTCACAGGAGGACATGTTCGACGCCGACAAGACCGGTAAATGTGTGTGTGTGTGCCACGATTTGTAGCAAATGGGCTAAAACGTTAGCGCTGCAGGGAAGGAATGTCACGATACCCGAAATACAGTAGACGACACACAGAAACATATGCTGTCAGGAGATGATGATGAACGATGGACTTCTGTCTTGTTCTCTGTCCCCTCCCCGTTACCTCGGGCTCCTCTCAGGTGCTGCGGTGGACAGCACGGTCTCTGAGCCGGAGCAGCTGGGTCGCCCGACCGCGACGCCGGCTCACTCCCTGCGGCTGCTGCATCTGTCTGGACAGGGAACACTGGTGCTGCAAAGTCTGTCCCAGTAAGTCACAGGAGGAGCTCTCATATTGCTGTCAACTCACAAGCACAACGCAGAAAATACCCTGAAGTTGTGCTCGCTCTCTCTTTGCCCACTTCTTTCTAGGAGCTCCGTTGACTACATTGCCCCGACCCCAGACACCTTCGGCCACACCCCTTTAATTATTCCCAGCTCACCGACGGGACCAGAGAACGAACGCGGTAAATGATTTGACCGACTTTGACGACTGAATTTTAAATAGACGGAACAAGTCGGCTGGTGAAAAGAGCTAAAACTTTCCTCGTCAGGTGCCGATGAACCGATGGATACCTCGCTGCCCCCAGAAGACCGAGCGGGAGAGAAGGAGGAGGAGCCGATGGAGACGGAGGCCGCCTCTAAGCCACACCCGTCCGCCTCGACTCCCGTCTCCCAGAATTCCCCTGGTTTTGTGTTGGAGCGAACTCTCTCTTTACCCTCCCAGCCAGAGTTCTCTCACGTATGTACTTCTTCATTTATTTTCTCATTTTACTTATTCAGTCTTTTCATTCATTTACTTGCTGTAAGGCTGCAGCACACGACACACTACTGACATTTAAATTAATCGACTAATTGTTGAGTAAAATCTTCCAAATATTCCACGTGTGTTTTTTTCTCAGGACGTGTTTGTCCCGACGCAGAGTCAGGACGCACCGCAACAGTCCGATAAGAAGACGGGCGAGACGCAGTCTCAGCGGCCGGAGTCGGCTTCCTTCACTCTGCCTCTGCTGCTGTCTTGCGGTAGTCCAGCTCGGCAGACCTCGGAGCTTCTCGAGGAGGACAGCCAGGCCACTCAGATCGAGGAGCCGCCCGGCGTCGACGCCAGCGACTCTGTGGTTTCACATCAGAGGAGCGAGAGCAACGGCGTCCCTCCGGAGTCACAAGCTCCCGCCACTTCCAAAGCCTCCGCCTCCGCTGAATCGCCAAAGCATCGCAGCGAATGTGCCAAGAAGGATTCGTCCGATGCGGCGCCGAAGTCCGAAGCGCACAAAAAGACGTCTTTGAATGTAGAGAACGTGAAGGACGGCGGGAGTGACGGCAAAGAGGCGAGCCCCGCCGACGTGGTGTCCTGCTCCCAACCGAAGTTGGATTCCTCCGATCTGACTGATAACAGCTGCGTGCAGGAGACCCCCCCTGCAGACGCCACACCCCGAAGTGTGACCTCGCCGCCCACGATCTCTCGGGCGCCTGCTGTGGATGTGGCGACGGGTTCTGCAGACTCGAGGAAGGAAGGAGGAAGTGCAAAGAGTCCGTCCGTAAAATCGTCGTCGCAGAAGTGTGGAGCGGTTGTTAACAGTCAAACAGCGAAAGAGGTGATGGGTGAGCGGAGGCAGGGTGGAGTAGAGGAGGAGGAGGTGATGGAGGAGGGTTCAGGGATAGCTGTGGCCCTCTCCCACAGCCAGCTGTTGTCCCCTGAGCCCATGGAGGAGGAGGAGGAGGAGAAGGAGGAGGAGAAGAAGAAGAGTGAAGACCGAGGAGAGGACAGCGTCATCGTTGTCACAGACAGCGAGAGAGACTCTCAGGCTCTCCAGAAAGACGCGACGCCACAATCTAAGACCAACAGCTCCCAGTCCATCTCCACCAACGGTCATCAGGCCCAGGCTCAGGCCAAGAAGGTCCACGCTGCTCCTGATAGGCTCTCCCAGACTCAGAGGGCGGGGCCTGACCCAGAGGGGCTCAAAGACAAGAGCCTGAGTGACAGCTCGGGAGGTAAGCGGGGCATAGACGTACTGCATGTCAGCATGGTGTGATATCCGTGACTCTTCACTCATATAACGGGTTGGGACTTCTATGTGGAATCATCTCGTTGCACCTTTCAGGCCTCTAAAATGACTGTAATGTAATAACTGTAATTACTCTTTGAATGAATTGGACATGACGGTCGTCACGCCCCCAGTTGAGAGGAACAGACACGAGTACCAGAGGAGCAAAGCAATGTACTGCTGTGTAACTGGTTTCAGACGTCTTTAAAGACTCAACAGCAGTTTAAGTTCACCGTGCCGACGGGGGGGCGGAGGCTGCTGTGGAGCCATCGACGCTCTCGCCAAAGCCTCCAGACCTCATCGAAATATATCAGTGTTTCTGAAAGTTTATAGCGCCTTCTTACCAGTTATGTTCTCGTCGAGATCGGTTCCAAGACTCTTTTTGACGGTCTCGTCATCAACGCCATGTTTAAGCGGACTTGCCTCAGACAAAGACGCGTTTTATTTCAGGACCAGTGAAGACCTCCACTGTGAGGATATCACTGACATCATTACCCTGATTGTCTGTCCACATTAAGCTCACCGCTGCAGAGCCTTTTGATTACACACACTTACAGTACAAACGGTAAAAGAGGAGCGTGAAGAGGAATCCTGATGTGTGTTTTTGGGAATGTGGATCTTTCAGATCAGTTTGAGAACTCAGTGGTGTGAATGTTGAATGAGGGTCTCTCACTGGTCTGGTCTTGGTCTTGTTGTGGTCTCGATACACTGGTCTTTGTCATGACTTGGGATCTGTTGACTACAACACTCGTTCATACACATGTTGGTGTTTTGTGGACTTCTGGAGTATATATTGAGTTGGAGTTCTCCCTCGAAGGCTGCGTGTTACAAGGATCCAACAAGGACACGTTGCATCTAAAACCCATGAAATGTTCTGTGACGGTTATTCTGCAGAGTTCCATTCGAGGTAAAGTGGTGTCCCAGTTAGAGTCGCATCGTTCCCCATTGTGATCGGGCTTTAACAGGAACCGTGCACTGAACTGGATCCAATCTGATTCCAGGAATGCTTTAATTTGTTTACTGCAGATATTTCTTTCCACTTCACGCTTCCTAAAGAAGGGGAGCTGATTGGTCCTGTGGTCGGAGCCACGCCCCCTCTGATCAGCCAGCTGAAGCAGACGCTGAGACACAGCACTCCCATCGGTGGGTTCAACAACAACAACAACAACAACAACTTGTCTGCTGAACGATCTGAGGCCGAGCTTCTTTAATCTGTTTTTTTTCTGCAGAGATGACTTCCTTCTCTGAGAAGTCGGGCGTGGCGGCTGACGGGGCGATGGCAGCCAGTGACATCGTGTCGGGGGAAAGCGGGGACGACGCGACGGAGACGGGAGACGGGAAGCTGAGTCTGAGGATGAAGCTGGTGACCCCCGTGGAAGAGGGCAGCTCGGAGCGCTTCAGCCTGCAGAGTAAGAGCTCCTCCTCCTCCTCCTCCACGCTCTCAAGCCTGCGTCCTCCTGGACCGTCTCTTTAATACACTTCAACATGTTCTACCCCCCCAGAGCCAGCGCTGTCAGAAGAGGACGGATCTGTCCCCAAAGTTACCGCTGTTGCCAAGGCTGTAACCAGGTAACCCGGCTCTCTGTCTTCATGAAGTCAATTCTTCCATTAAGTCTCTGGAGGATGAGAAGCAGCTGAACACGCTCTTCAGCCTCGCCAGTGTCACACACACACACACACACACACACACACACACACACACACACACGGAGAATAGTTTAAAGGTCCAACTGATGAGAAGTGCACCTGTTCTGGTGGTGGGATGTGTTTTTCATTCATGTGTATCTGTCAGAGCCCACGTCATTCTGTGTTCTTCATTCTTTATGAAGTCACTCAGAAATTATATTCATTTCATTGAGAATTGACATGAGTTTCCAGTGACGTATTGACTTTATTTTGGGACTTTGCTGTTGAAACAATATTTAGTTATATCTAAATTATTAATATCTTCTAATTCTACACATGTTTTTAAAAACAATTATTGAGTCGAAGAACCAAGTCTCAATAAGAGCAGCCCCTAGTGGTACTAGGATCCTAAAGGTACCCGGCCCTCCTCGTAGGCCACCGTAGTTCTCAAAGAGGCCGTAGAAAGGGAGGGGCTGAGCTCATCAAGCCACTAGATGCCACTAAAACGTACTCGCTGTTCCTTTAACGAAGCTCTGGAGCTGTTAGAAATGTGGGTGTCGTGCATCATGCAATGATAACAGATGCGACTACGAGACGATTGTCTTCTTCTTAAACGCTTCAATGGATTACTCGTTGCAGACTAACACTTTTGTTTGATTTCCCAGCAGCCCGTCGGTGTTCAGTCGTGTCAGACAGGTGCACAGACTGCAGGAAGCCAGGGAGGACCTCCAGGCTGGAGGCCACAGCACACCTGTCAGGTGAGCACACTGTGTGTGTGTGTGTGTGTGTGTGTGAGACCTACTTCTGGAGGTGTGATGGATGGTTATTTTCTACTTCTTCTCTCGGGCCATGAGGAGCAGTAAGATGTGAGCGATGCTGTTTTACAACATGTCTCCTGCGGTTGAATTCTCTCTTCAGTCCACTTGTTTCTTCTGCTTCTTGCCGTAAACGGTTTACAGAGATGTGCTGTTTTTCACCTCCACAGTAATGAGACGCGAGAGCCACACAGTTTATTTAGCTGGTTTGTTTTATGGTCGTTTCCATCATATGTAGATATTATTATCCAAATAAAAGGTTTGATTCCTGCCGAAGTACAGAATACATGAAAGAAACCTACAATGCTCGTGTTACACCGTCGTAGTCCGACGGCGTCATATCTGTGCCTTCTGTACATCGGTACCAGAGGGCAGCTGTTCGCCTCACCACAGAGGGGCTCCCCGCCGTCCTCGCTGGGATGCAACAGCCTCCCCAACAGCCAATCGGAGCCTTCGCAACAGGAAGCGTCGGCGGCACCGCAGGAGACCCGTAAGGCTCCTCCCGGCACCGCCGAGCCCTCCGAGGACAGACGAGGTCCGCCTCGCTCTCCAGAGCCGGCCGCCCCCAACAGGACGGATGCCAGACAGAAGGCGGCTCAGCAGACCTTCGACAGCACCGGCGCCTCCAGCCCGTCCAACAAGGTGGGTCACTGACTGTCCACAGTACAAAGGGTTAATGTGTCCAGAGAGACTTCAATGCACACCGTTCTGCTCCCAGAGCTCCTGATGGAGAAGTTATTCTTTCTGCAAACAGTCAAAGATTTGATTTCAACAAAAAAGTCTCAAAGTCCTAAATATGATTCTTCGATTTTGAGTTTTAAATATGATCTCAGGTCTTCTGAATTATATTTCCAACAGCGTTAAATATCAGCCTCGTTTCAAAATGTCCAACGCTGTAGTTTTGAAGTGGGGGTTCTGTGAGCCATCTGCCGTCGCCTCCAGCTGCTCCTTTGTTTCTGTTATTGTGCGAGTCTGGTGATTTAAAGTCCAAATCCATCTACTGCAGTAAAGCGCTGACTCAGCGCTTTATGCTAGCTCTGAGGTAGCGCTGCATGGAGGTGCAGTCTGATCACTCTGTCCTGTGTGTCTCAGCTCCGTCAGCGAACAGTCTCCCAGCAGACCAGCTTCGATGCACCGGGGCTGCGCTCCCCAGCTGGCAGGGTAAGGAGATTCAGAAGTGTGTGTGTGTGTGTGTGTGTGTGTGTGTGTGTGTGTGTGTGTGTGTGTGTGTGTGTGTGTGTGTGTGTGTGTGTGTGTGTGTGTGTGTGTGTGTGTGTGTGTGTGTGTGTGTGTGTGTGTGTGTGTGTGTGTGTGTGTGTGTGTGTGTGTGTGTGTGTGTGTGTGTGTGTGTGTGTGTCCGTCCCATTGACGCGCTTGCATTTTGTTTTGCCTTAAAGGGAGAACCAGAGTCTCCGTCCTTTAGGAGAACCACAACCCCCGCCCACCGCAGACACGTGCGCACCATCCAGGAAGTGCGTACCACCATCACACGGGTCATCACGGACGTGTATTACGAGGACGGCAAAGAGGTGGAGCGCAAAGTCACCGAGGTAACCGACACTTTCTCATTTCTCACAGTTATTAAACGGCTTTAGTTCGTCTTCACTGTGAGTTTCAGCTCATTGTTTATCTGTCCGGCTCTCAACGTGACTGTTCTGGTTCTCCGTCCGTAGGGTTAAAGTGAAAGGTAAACAAAAACACTAGAGAGAATGCAGCTTTAACACATGAAGCTTTGGCTTCACATTTTGTAAATGTGATGTTAGTTGTTGTTGTTTGTTGGCCGGTATAATATATATTGAACACGTATCACTTCTTGTCTTTAACATCAGCGTGACCTGTGTTCATTTGTACGTTACCAGGAGAACGAGGAGCCCGTGGTGGACTGCCAGGTGTTGGACGGCGACATCTCCCCGTGCCGCACAGGCAGCAGCTTGACCTCCGGTGACCTGGGTGACATCAGCTCCCTGTCGTCCAAGACCCCCAGCCAGCAGCACAGCTCCGGAGGAACCAGCAGCAGCGGCTTCACGCGGCCGGACTTCATCATGCCGCCCAGCCGAGGGGCCTTCAGGTACTCTCTCCACCTCCAACACTGACGATGGCGGCTTGTCTTCAGTCCTGCCGATGTCCCGCCTCTCTGGTTTCTCTGTGTGTAGTTGCATGCTGGTTTCCTGTGTCGCTCCTTCACCTGCTGTGCCTTTCTAACACCCTGATTCCTCAGTGATTCACTGATCCCTGCCTGCTTCAGGTACAAGTTGTTCGCGGGCACGAGTCTGGGGGTCGCTAAACGCTCCCCGTTCAACAGCCCCCAGATCAGTGCCCGTGCAACCTGACCGGATCCCATTGGTCCCCTCTGTGTGTCTGCAGTCCCAGGAGGGGAGGCGGGCAGCAACAGAGGGGTCACAGGGGCCACAGGGCGGGGTCAGTGGTCACAGTGAGCAGAGGCTACGACACCCTGGGGTCCCGGGCCCTCGCCCCGCTCACCCCCAGAGGGAGGGCTCGGAGGGGCCGACCCCCGTCCCGCTCCTCCAGGTCCAGGTGAGTCCTCGCTGAGGCTCACGCTGCACTCTCAGCAGAAACAACTTGAAGCCACAACACCTCTAACAACACTTCACCTTTCCTCTTCTCACTAATCCTCTCACTCTGAGCTGCAGCTGTACATGTTCGTCGGTCGTGAGTCATTGTTTCTTTCTTGTAACTGTGATAAACGAGTGAAAACTCTCCGTCTCAAAGATAACCACGTCGGATAAGATTCGTCCGACCATAAGTCCAAAGCCCAGAGATATTAAACGTACAGTGACGTGTGTCTAAATGCGCTTTACTTACCGGTACTCATTTCCACTCATTTCTGTGTTAAAGTCAAATATTTGGATTTCATAATTCTTCTTTTTCTAAGTGTGCTGTCAACTGGACTCTACATCACAGAGCTGATTCTTACAGTGAAGCTGCTGAATGCACATATTTGATTAGAAGTGGTTTTATTCTCAGCGTGGCGACGGCTGAACCAACAACTCGAGGTCAGCGGTGCCTGTTACTCAATGACACTCGCGTCTCTTGACATGGATACTGTTGTAATGCTCTGAGTGTCTGTAGCTTGGCTGCACTCTTTATTATGATGGAACAGCATCTTTTCTTCAAACAATCACCAAAACTACGCCGTTTATCACAGCCAGAAGCTGTGTTGAACCATCGTTGTTTCAGATTTTCATTTTTACCACGGCCCTTGAACACATCATGTGTGACGAACGCTTCTGTCCAAAAAAAGCAACCGAAGCGAGGCTTAAAATTGTGATATTTCACTAAAAACATTTGATTCCACGTGTCTCATTTAAAATCTCACCACAAATAAACCGTTTGTTTAAACCAGAGCTGAGCTGCTCATGAAGCCACGAGTGACTCATCAGAGACCGACAGTCATGTGACAATAAATCAGTGAGACTTTGACTGAGCTGCTGCTGAACACAGAGCAGAGAGGAGAAATGTAAATAGTTTGAAATATAAAGCATGTAGAGCCTCCATTTATTGTAACATTGGAAACATGTCGCATGTACAGATATAATATCCTGCATGTGAAGGAGGAAGCGAGTCTGACGCTCTGTTTGGCTCTCTAAGGGGAGGCAGAGCCCGCTCTCTGCAGAGGCCACCGCATTCCTCCTCGGAGGACGAGCACTTCGGCCGCATGCCCCCCCCACGCCTCCCCGTCAGCCCCGCGGACCCCGAGCCGCCCAGCCACTCCGACTCGCTGCGCTCGTCTCCGGAGGAGGCCAACTCGGCCGGGAGCAGCTTCGTCGGCCTGCGGGTGGTGGCCAAGTGGACGTCCAACGGCTACTTCTACTCGGGCCGCATCATCAAAGACACCGGCGAGGGGGGGTTCCGCCTGCGGTTCGACGACGGCTACGAGTGTGAGGTGGTGGGGAAGGACATCCTGCTGTGTGACCCCATCCCGCTGGAGACGGAGGTCACCGCTCTGCTGGAGGACGAGTACTTCAGCATAGGTGAGGGAGGACGTTCCAATGAACTCTGACCTTTGTGGTTCAGGGGCTTCAAATCAGTGGATGAGCCAGAAAGAGTTAAAGTTGTTCTATTCAAGGATTCAAGGATGATTTATTGTCCTGAAATGCAGCTGTAGCCCATTTAGTACACAAGAATAACATGACAAACTCTGTGTGTGTGTGTGTGTGTGTGTGTGTGTGTGTGTGTGTGTGTGTGTGTGCAGGTGTTGTGAGGGGCCATAAAACAGAGGGCCAGGATCTGTTCTACAGTGTGGAGAAGGAGGGCCAGAGGCAGTGGTACAACAGGACGGCCATCATCCTGTCTGTGGAGCAGGGCAACAGGCTGAGGGAGCAGCACAGCCTCGGGCCCTACGAGCCCGCCGTGCCGCCGCCCAAGGCCTCCGACATCAGCCTCGGTAACACCGCCGACCGACGGCCTTTTTTATGAAGTAGAGTGTTGTGAAGAGGCTGAGGGATGAAGCGGCTCCGTGACCAAAGATTCAGCGTCAACAAACATGACCGCTGACGTTGCAGTGACTCGGATGTATTCCGGAGATCCTAAACAGCGTATTCAATCTGTCACCAACTTGATGACGGTGCATTGTCTTGATAAGAGCCGATTGTTTAATATCCTCCGTAGATAACCTGGTGGAGGGGAAGAGGAAGCGCAGAGGAGCCCCCGAGGGTCAGAACACCCCCAACCGGAGCTCCTCCTCCAGCAGCCCCCGGACCCCCGGCCCCTCCGGCAAGAGGAAGCTGATGAACAGCAGGTCGCCGGCCAAGAGAGGACGCCGGGGGGGCGCCCGAGCCGGTACGGAGACCACCTCGCCGCAACCATGACCTCATCGGAACCGGGGGGGGATTTTAGTGTTTTTAATTTCAGGGTTTCATCTGTTCTGTACCCTGTTTAAAACGTGATGTTGTTAAAGTTAGTTTTAGATTTTAAACATGTTTTATTCTCGTCTAAGGTTCTAATCAGCTGTGTGCACTCTACAGCTGATTAGCAATTTTTAAACCGTTTTTTATAATAATTATTTTAGAGAAACATGATTTTTTTAACCTGTGTGTTGTCATTGTACTCCATGGTGCTTTGAGCACGTGACATTTAGAAAAATCTTTTTTTCGTTCTTAATTCACTCACAAGGAAGCGCTTGTTGTCAGTAATGTGTGGTTGTTTTGTACTGAGCACAACTGAGACATTTAGGACAGACGTGTCTCCGTCTGCTGCTGCTGCTGCTGCTGCTGCTGCTGACCCGGTAATTAATGACGTCCACAGGTGTCACCGCGGTGTTGGTCCACAGGTGGCGGGAAGACAACGGGTGGATTTTGTTGTGCAAAGTCACGGGTGATTTATCACCGAGAACCGTCTGAATACCGTCGGTTTATTTATGTTTGATGCGCAAAAGGTCTGTTCAGACAAATCCACTCTAGTTTTATGCAGCGACGCAGACAGCGCGTTATATTTACCCAAAGGTTATGATATAATTGTCTTCTTGTTGATATTGACAACTAAATATACCAGTAACATTTTATCATCTTCCACATTCTTCTTTTTTACACAGAAGGCAACATAAACATTCTTGAGGATTTATAGATGAAAGAACTGATTACAAGATACTACACATCAACCACATGCATACAAATATATGTGTGTATATATGTGTGTACATACATACACGTGTATATGTGCTGTCTCTTCTTCTCTAACTCTACTTGTGTGTGTTCCTGTCTGCAGCTCAGCGGCTCAGCCTGTGCAACACCTCCGGCAGCGGCACCGATCTCCCCGGTGGGTCCGGAGACGTGGCGGAGACTCACGGCCCGCTGCCCCAGAACACGACGCTCTTCATGGGCTTCGCCTTCATGCTGACGGCCTCGTCCGAGATCGACCGGCTGACCAACAAGCACGCCAGCGACGACGAGGAGGACGGTGAGGCGGACTGCCGGCCGCATCGCTTCCCGTTTCCTGTCGTGATTCATTTTCCATAATTCGTGTACTTTTGTCTTCTTTCTCTCCACAGAGTACGTGCAGACGGGTCCGTATAACAAGACGTACACGGAGTCCCAGCTGCAGGCCGGTGGAGGATTCGTCCTGCAAGACTTCAACGAAGAACAAGTGAGTGATCAGGACATCAAGTTCCCTCCAGTGTTCAGTAGCTGTGAGTGATTAGGTTACTCCAGATACTAAACTTTAAATCAATCTACCTGCAGTTCAGCCCTCAAATACACAGTGTGAGATGTTGTTCAGTGTGTTATGTGAAGCATCTGTGGTCATTTGTTGCTGATTTATTTTTGTTATCTCAGGTGAGATTGAGTTTAACAGCATTTCATACATCAGTAAAACTGGTCATGGCTTATTTAAACAGAATAATAATGTTTTATTTAGGAAGTGCTTTTTAAGAAACTCAAAAACACGTCAAAGGTGATGAAAGAGCAAGTTACACGCGCATAAAAATAACAAATAATTAGAAAATACAAGTAAGTTATAAACGTCCAAACACTTCCACGGTGTCATTTTTCTCGATTCCTTCGTCACATATTAGTCCAGATAAATCGTATGCAGGGCCCGAGCACCGACGTAGTCTGAGCGGAGGACCTTTTGTATTTCTAATGTTTATTGTTCTTATTCTTATTCTTCCACTTTCATGGCAAAAAGGAGGTGCTTGGGATATTGGGAATTTTGTGAAATTTGGCACGTAAGCCAGAATTTGCGAAAATTGCATTCTGATTGGGGTGTCCAGCTGCGGTATGAAATATTGGCTCGCTAGCGCCCCCTATTGAGTAGCCCCAACATCGGGTTTCACCCAGCTGTATGAAAGTTGGTAGTTATGTGGAACGTGATGAGACGCACAAAAAACCCTCTTGGAAGTTTTCTCTAAACCAAACACTTTTTTACTTTTATGACGTTTTTTGACCGTTTCAAGGCGTCATACTTTAACGAACTCCTCCCAGAGATTTGACCCGATTGACTTCAGATTCGGCTAGTCTGCTCTTGAGACCTTGGCAGTGAAAAGTTACTCAAAGATCAAAAAGTTATCGAACTATGTGGCCGTGGCGTGGCGTCAAAGAAACACCATTCGCCACGAAACAGGAAGTTGTTGTAACTCGGCCGTACATTGTCGAATCTGCTCCAAATCTCTCATATGTCATAACATCCTGACCCGGAACACATCTATATGATAATTTAGAATCAAACTGATAGCGCCACCTAGTGGCAACCGGAAGTTGTACGCTGCGTACTTTGACATCCTGCTC
Source organism: Melanostigma gelatinosum (assembly GCF_949748355.1). Lineage (NCBI taxonomy): Eukaryota > Metazoa > Chordata > Actinopteri > Perciformes > Zoarcidae > Melanostigma > Melanostigma gelatinosum. The sequence goes on from NC_136635.1 coordinate 31,146,508, forward strand.
CTCACAGATTAATCAGATCCCTCTCAAATGTTGATGAAATGAATTTCGATCCTTCGCCATGAACGAATAAACTGATGTAACTCGACTCCACATCATCAGATCTTTACCAGATTTCACATGCTTGATTAGACTCCAGGCCTGAAGACATCTGCAGGCCAATTTTGAATCATAGTCATAGCGCCACCTACTGGTAACAGGAAGTTAAAGTCTTTATACTTTGGCTTGTTTCTCTTAGTAGGTAAATCAAATCAATATCAAATTTGTTCCACACAAATACAAGAAGTTCATAATGCCAGATCATGAAGCTTTTGATGTTTCGTCGAACGCCGTTGCCGTGGCGATGCAGTTTTCGCCGTTAACAACGAAGGTCATTTTGAGAGGCTAAAAATGCTCGAAACATAAGCAAACTTGGCAAGCAGATTACAAGGCCGAAATGTAGTTGTATAATATGATTTTATTGGTTCAGAGTGGCAAATCGGCTCAATAGCGCCCCCTACAATATTTCAACGAAGCAGCCCTCGCAGTACGTTTCACCTAGATGTATGAAATTTGGTAGGAACATGTATCACATATGGACTTCAATAAAAGTATATTGGGGCCATGCTCTAAACCTGCATGCAGTGTCTGACGGTCACAGCACTGAATGGCAGCATCAACCAGAGTCCTCGCGCCGTCCGACGGCCGCGCAGGCGGGAGTCCCGCCGGCACCCCGACGTGCAGATTGCGAGGGCGCGGTCATCGCTGCTCGCAGCTTTAATTATTATTTGTGCTGTTGTCACATTCTCGCTGCATGTAGTTTAAGATGTGTGGTTATGTACGGGGTCTTTCATGTGGCTGTTTAATCAGTTGATGGTGAGTCGATTGAGCTGAGTTCTCCTGCTGACTGTGCCTACATGTCCCAGGATGCATTGCTCTGACCCCAGGAGGGTTCTCGCTCCGCTGCATTTCTTCGTCCGTATACATTTGGCTCCAATAAATGTCTGAATATCAGTCAGCCACAGCACTGTAAAAGGATCTGTACAAGCGAAGGGGAACGAAGAAGTTTGGGGTTTTGAGCCGTCTATAGGCCACGCCCCCTGGTCCCCCAGAGGGCGGAGACTAGACGTCCACGCTGAAACATTCTGTAGTTCTTCCTCGCCTCCAACTACGTCACTGCCAGGTCACATGACAGCAGCCAAAGCAGGAAGAACAGATGTTTGCAGCTGTGACCTCATCTTCCTGCCTCAACACAGCAGCACTGCAGTCACCATCAGCACCGATTGAACATCCACATTAAAGAATGGTGATCAGTCTTTCCTGACACGATACACTGAGTGAATACTGCAGCCATCCATGTTTTTGTGTCTCCGCAGTGTAAGGCAGCTTACCAGAGTCTGCTCATAGCGGACCAGCACTGTCGCACCAGGAAGTACCTGCTGTGTTTGGCCAGCGGTGTGCCGAGTGTGTCGCACATCTGGGTGCGAGACTGCTGCAAAGACAACAAGCTGCTCAACTACCGGAACTACCTGCTGCCGGCCGGCGTGGGGCCGGATGAGGCCGTCGTGGAATGGTGAGATGAGCCTCTTCTGCTTTTCATTCTCTGGCTTTACTGGATGGATAGATAGAGCATATTTTTCTGTGGCATACTTGCATCGTGTGATGTATTCGTTTACATACTGTACTATGATTTGAGGACATTTGTTTATGTAACTTCTTACGGCATACTTGTATTATGGTTCCTTTGACATAATATACTGCGACACACTGCAGTGTCGAGGAGGAGACGCTGCCCCTCTGGGAAGGGTGTCGGGCAGAGGTGCTTGTTTTCATCGATATTTTCTCCTCAGGCATCCGCGCTGCAGCCCGTTCAAGGCTCTGCGGGTCCTGCTGGTGTTTGAGAAGCCCGTGGAGCTCTGGGCACAGCTGGTCACCATGGGCGGAGGGTCGTGTGTCCGACAGTTCCCGACGGACAAAGATGCTTCCGGTAACACGGCCCCAGCTCGCCATGTCAAAGTATTACGCTGGGAGTCTGTTATTGACGGTTTCCTTCCTCCGTCTGCAGACATTCCTGCCGGCAAGTACGACGTGGTGTTGACGGACCGCGCCTGTCCGGCATCAGTAGAGACGACCGTGACGTCACAGGACATCCCGCTGGTGTCGGCCGAGTGGCTCATCCAGAGCGTCATCCGCGGGGAGCGCCTGGGTTTCCACAGCAAGCCTCAGTACCGCCACGACTACTCCTCCTCCTCCTCCTCATAAACATGTGCTAAATGTTCAGCATTAGTCCGTTGCATGCCTCTGCTGTATATAACGTTATCCTGTCTGTTTTTAACGGGATAATAAATTGTGACTAGTTTCATTTTAACTGATTCGTTTATTTTCGCCACACAAAACATTTGTTCAATATACATTTACAGTTTATACAAAGGACAGCGAGACATCGCCCAGACATCATGTTGCTGCTGACATCAGTGCTGATCTGCTTTCATATTCAGTGGAAGTGAACGGAGTCTGTTTGTAAAACTCACAGCAGCAGCTCGTCTTTGGCAGAATAAGTTTGAAGTACTTTAAAGGAATAGTTCAACATTCACTTTCTTTTTGCCAGAGAATCAGATGAGAAGATCAGCGTCACACAGGAAACTGTTAGCTTAGCATAACGACTGTAAACAGCTAGCATGGCTACGCTAAGAGCACCGATGAGCACAAGTCTAACAAAGTTCTGCTGCAGCCTCATGAACAGATGAGTGACAAATCTTTACATCTCTGCAAGAAAGCACATTTACTGAAGTTTACATTTACATTTCTCTCCTGAATCCTTCTGGGCTCTTCTTAAACACTGAAAAGAAAGACATCCGGGTTAATTCTAACAATTGTCTCAAGAGAGTCCGGCATATTGAATTTGAATGAAGTATTCTGGGTCCTACCTGCCCAGAGTGCCGCCAGCCTGGGTGTAGTACTTGTTGTAGTCCAGTCGCAGTAGCAGCTGAGCCAGGTCAGAGTTTATCTGATGGTTCCTCACGCTGGAGAGGATCTTAAACAGCAGGGAGGACTGCCGTCTGAAGCCCTGCAAGTGTAGCGCCCCGTGTTACTCAACATATATATATATTGTCGACGTGTTCCGACATCGGACAAACGAGGAGGCGAGCGACTCCACCTTGACCAGGATGTCCAGCTGAGCGGTTCCCCTCTCGTCCAGCAGCACCACGCTCTGACTGACCAGCGAGCAGAAGGTCTGACACAGATCCAGGATCTCGTTCAGACAGTGGAACACCTGAGGACGCAGTTCATGAGGCTTAATCTGGAGCTCAGTGTCTTTAGTTTTGACACGCCATACCGTTAAATTGTTTGATGACTTACTGGTCAAGGTAACACGGGATGAGTAATTAATATTGACATATGTGGCTCAGTGATTTATACCGGCTTCAGGAGGATGAAGGACTGGGCGAGCAGGTTACTGAGGAAGTGGTCGTGGGCCAGTCGGATGCTCTCAAAGTCTCTGGTGGAGTTGATCTGCTGAAGCAGCTGAGAGAACTGTGACTCCAGCACATCCACCTGCAGACAAGCAACAAGACAAAGACTCGAAAAAAGTACCTCTGCCAACGCAATGCCCCAATCACACGTTGAAGCTTAAAAAGGTCTGCAAGAAGTCTTTTCATGGGAGATCTAAAGCTATGTGCACACACAAAAATCCACGATTTAAAGAATGTGCAAGATGAACACAATCTTGCTGCACCATCTGTTTGGATAAAGACTGGTTTGCATGTGTACATATTTACACATCTGGCTCCCACTAACTCTTACCTGCAGGTAGTACTGCAGGTTGTCGATCAGGAAGGCCATGTGGTTGCGTAGTCTCCACTTAACGGCGTCCGTCTGGCTGGACTTCAGGTGCTTTCTCTGCATTTGCAGAGCCCAGCAGTGCTGCAGCTGAGACTGCACCCGCCGCACGCTCAGCAAGTACCTGAACACAACGTTGTACCTGAGCACAGAGAGGAGGAGCGATGAGGAGGAGGAGCGAGGAGGAGGCGCAATGAGGAGAGGAGGAGCAATGAGGAGGAGGGGAGGAGCGATGAGGAGAGGAGGAGCAATGAGGAGGAGAGGAGGAACAATGAGGAGCGGAGCGATGGAGGAACGATGAGGATGAGAGGAGAAACGATGAAGAGAAGAGGAGCGATCAGCAGGAGAGGAGAAATGATGAGGAGAGGAGGAGCGATCAGGAGGAGGAACGATCAGGAGAGGAGGAGCAATCAGCAGGAGAGGAGAAACGATGAGGAGAGGAGGAGGAACGATGAGGAGAGGAGAAACAATGAGGAGGAACGATCAGGAGGAGCGATGAGGAGGAGAGGAGGAGCGATCAGGAGGAGGAGCGATCAGGAGGAGGAGCGATCAGGAGAAGAGGAGCAATCAGCAGGAGAGGAGAACCGATGAGAGGAGGAACGATCAGGAGGAGCGATGAGGAGGAGAGGAGGAGCGATGAGGAGGAGAGGAGGACCGATGAGGAGGAATGATGAGAGGAGGAACGATCAGGAGGAGCGATGAGGAGGAGCGATGAGAGGAGGAACGATGAGGAGGAATGATGAGAGGAGGAACGATCAGGAGGAGCGATGAGGAGGAGCGATGAGGAGGAGAGGAGGAACGATGAGGAGGAATGATGAGAGGAGGAACGATCAGGAGGAGCGATGAGGAGGAGCGATGAGGAGGAGAGGAGGAACGATGAGGAGGAATGATGAGAGGAGGAACGATCAGGAGGAGAGGAGGAGCGATGAGGAGGAGAGGATTTTCACCAGCTTGTACTCAAAACAAACAATTAAAAACACAATACTTCATCAGGGAGCCAAACGAGTACACACTTCTCCAAGATGGCCGGAGTGAAGAGGATGTGCAGCGGCCACTGAACCTTGTAGGTGAGACCGAGAGCCGCCCAGCCTGTGGGAGGAGCCTCGCGAGGGGAGGTGTCTTGTGGAGGCGTGGCTCCATCTCTGAGGCCCATCGCCTCTGAAAAACACCAACAGTAATTTAATATTGAGCCTCACTGAACACAATGAGTCTGATAATCATCTTTCCACAGTACAAGCCCCCCCCAGAGGTTTCTGCCTCTTCCTGCTCTGTGATATTATTTAGAATATCGACCAGAGAGAAGGAGCAGATTATAAATTTGAGAAGCCATAAATAGAGAATGTGCTGCATAAATAAATGATTTTTTTAAATTGTCGAGTAAATTTCTCTAAATTAACAATTAAAATCATTTTTTCCAGCACTAGTTAAGACTTGATGTTTTCAATCAGCATTAAAAACTGAAGAATAGAGTTATACAGTTCGATCATAAAACCACTGGGGGCGCCAAACACCAAACAGGAGAGCATGCAGGCGTTTCCTCCTTCAGTCTGAGCAGGAAGCGCTGGTGGGCAGCACACCTTTGCTGTCTTTGCCCTGGTAGTCCACAGTGAGGTGCAGCAGAGGCAGCAGGTTGTCGTCGTCCAGCAGCACCTTATGAGCGGCCTGCTGAAAGGCCACGTTCACATCTGTGGAACACAAGAAGACACATTCAGCTCTTCTCCGAGTCCTGAATGTAAACTGACAGGTTTCCATGAAGCTCAAACCCGATCGGACCCCGACACACTTTCTCCATTGGCTGAGCGAGGAGTGGAAGTGGACATCAAACCAGCACCAACTTCTCCACTGCCCTTAACTGTGGCTACTACCAGGTCCATTTACAACCTGCATTACTGCTACTTAATGAATATGATATCAGACCATCAACCTGTATCTACACATTCCATTCCACCTCCCTCAAGGATGTGTTATGGTCTTCTGATATCTTCACGTCATCGAGTGTTTCGGGGATGCACTTTAACATGACACACCGTCGGGTGGACTGAAGGCCTCCGTCACGGTGACGGATGTCTCCTGCTCACGGAGGAGAGTGTGTCCCACAGTTTACCCGTTTATCGATTTGATGACACTCCGTAATGAAGAGCTCGTGGGCAGAGTGGGCGTGGTTCAGTGGTTCAGCGGCTAATCTCTTTGTAAAAAGTGGTTATGTGCTCATGAATAAGATATAAACCAACAAAAACTCAACGGTACTCGCGTTTCACCTGCTGCAATACACAGCAGACATCTTCTTGTGAACTTTTGTTATCATAAAAAGTCAAAGTACTTTATAGCAATATGAAATCTGTCAGAGTATTAAATGTCATAAGAAAGGTGAGGATATACAGTATGTGATTATAATAACAGTCATAGTAGTGTACGCCATGAAGAAATGCCATGCAGCGTGTCTGTACTTCTAAGTAGTTCGGGGTCTTTGCCTCTTGTTCCTCTGACCAAACCAGCGTTAATCTGATTATTATCGATGGATGATGAGGTTGGATCAGTGACCGTCGACGGCCGGTTACACCTCGTTGTGATCGTTACAGGTGAGACAACCACACACTTCTGTGAAGGACGACTGAGTGAAAACGTCTTCACAGATGTTGGACGCACCGTGCTCGGTGACGGCGGTTGGAGGAGTCTTCAACATGTGCTGCGCGAGGTCAATAAAAACCTGGTAGAGCTCGCCGCGACCCAGCAGGTAGAAGTCCTTAATGATCTGGAGGAAAACACAAACATCAACACTGCTCATTCACTGATTCATGATCCAGAAAACAAAGTGTGTCGAGTACAAACCTTGAGCTGTTCGAGCAGATCGGACTCCTCCACCATCAACGTCCAGAGGTGCTGAAAGTCAGTGAGCGTGGATTGTTATTCAGTTTAAAGATTTCACCAAAGGCAGTCAGCCTCGCTCCCCGAAACCTGATGCTGAACGGGAACCGGTTCTACGTTAGAGACTCGCATCACGAGCAGAGAGAAGAACACGTCGCAGAACTCAAACACAATAAAACCCTCACGAGCAAGTTCATCACAACACGTGACCAACAGTCTGTGTATGGAGCAGCCGTCAGGCAACGGTAGTGATGTCATGCGGTAGTGATGTCATGCGGTAGTGATGTCATGCGGTAGTGATGACATGCGGTAGTGATGTCATGCGGTAGTGGTGTCATGCGGTAGTGGTGTCATGCGGTAGTGGTGTCATGCGGTAGTGGTGTCATGCGGTAGTGATGTCATGCGGTAGTGATGTCATGCGGTAGTGGTGTCATGCGGTAGTGGTGTCATGCGGTAGTGGTGTCATGCGGTAGTGGTGTCATGCGGTAGTGGTGTCATGCGGTAGTGATGTCATGCGGTAGTGATGTCATGCGGTAGTGGTGTCATGCGGTAGTGGTGTCATGCGGTAGTGATGTCATGCGGTAGTGGTGTCATGCGGTAGTGGTGTCATGCGGTAGTGATGTCATACGGTAGTGATGTCATGCGGTAGTGGTGTCATGCGGTAGTGGTGTCATGCGGTAGTGGTGTCATACGGTAGTGATGTCATGCGGTAGTGATGTCATGCGGTAGTGATGTCATGCGGTAGTGATGTCATGCGGTAGTGATGTCATGCGGTAGTGATGTCATGCGGTAGTGGTGTCATGCGGTAGTGGTGTCATGCGGTAGTGGTGTCATGCGGTAGTGGTGTCATGCGGTAGTGGTGTCATGCGGTAGTGATGTCATACGGTAGTGATGTCATGCGGTAGTGATGTCATGCGGTAGTGATGTCATGCGGTAGTGATGTCATGCGGTAGTGATGTCATGCGGTAGTGATGTCATGCGGTAGTGATGTCATGCGGTAGTGATGTCATGCGGTAGTGGTGTCATGCGGTAGTGGTGTCATGCGGTAGTGGTGTCATGCGGTAGTGATGTCATGCGGTAGTGATGTCATGCGGTAGTGATGTCATGCGGTAGTGATGTCATGCGGTAGTGATGTCATGCGGTAGTGATGTCATGCGGTAGTGATGTCATGCGGTAGTGATGTCATGCGGTAGTGATGTCATGCGGTACTTTCATCACAAGAACAGGATCATCAATGAAACATAATCACTAAGATCATTGTTTATCTGTGAATTTTCTAGATTTTAGAACTTTTTGTATTGCTGCTCATTTGTTTACATACAAGAAAAATAAAGCAATGTTGATTCTTTTCTTCAGTAATTGTTTTTCTTTCTCACATTATAATAAAAAAAGAACCGATGAGTACCGATAAGGAACCGAACCGATGAGTACCGATACCCGTCCTTAGTGCAGTAGAATACCAGCTCACCTCAGCCACCGTGCTCCTGATCCGATCAATCAAGTTCTCAAAATCCACCAGGCTGAAGAGAGGCTGCTGCTTGAGTCGGTGCAGCTCGGCAGCAAACATGTCCTCCTGGTGCTTCAGTATGGAGCCTAAAACAAAGAAAACAGTGAGATGCGACATAAAGACTAAAGCTATAATAAGATACTACAAGCAGAACGAAGGGCTACCGGCTCTAGACGGGCTGTGGTTGTGGTTCTCAAACATCTGGACGGACTCTCCAACGAAGAGGATCTTCTCGGCCACTCGGACGGGAATGTAAGAAGGAAGCATCTCCGCTCGCAGGGAGAACTGCTGCAGAGACGGAGCCAGCATGTTCTCCTCCTCGATCAGCCTCTGCCCCAAAGCACAGACGCTCACAATCAAGACTCTGTTCAACAACATGTACGTACCGATCTCCTGGCCCGTGTGTCTGAAGCTTTGTTTAGAACTCGCGCCTCCACAGATGGAGCGAGCTCTGAGCATACTCAACGCGCTGTGAGCTGCAGTATTCTCCTAAACACCGGACGAGTTAGACAACGAGTGTAACTCATAGATATGAACACAGACTGTCTGCAGGTGAAACCAGCAGAACGTAATAAACCTCCACAATGACGAGGAGGGATTGTGCTATCTGTAAACTCATATTCATGGCTACTTTACTACCTTCATACAAACCCTGTAAAGACAAAAGTAAAGTATTAAATGTATAAATAAAGAAACAAAGGTTGAATATCCTGTAAACTATTTGATTTGGCTGCAAAATATTTACTCAACATCAGACTTTTAAGACTTCCTGTTTGTGAAAAGAACGGCCTTCTTTGTTTAATCCCCAGACGTGTTAATAGTTTTTTTTTTAAATCACAGGACTGTTTTTGTGACAGTCACGTGATCTCGCACGCAACGTTACAAAAGATTCAGATGTGGACGACCAAGCGCCGCGACCACTCGTCCTGTGCGATTACGTCATTTCATCATCAATGAAGCTTGGCTGCGATTCCCACCAGGTCCTGGAGCTCTCGGAGCTGCTTCCCACTCAGGCCTCCCAGCCCCAGGTCCTCCTCCTCCTCCTCCTCCTCCTGGTTGGCAGCAGCTCCTCCTGCACTGGGGCCCTGCTTCACGAAAAACTCCTCGCTCTGGTCCAGCAGCAATCCGTGCAGCATCCAAGCTGCCAGCTGCTTGTACATCACACCGTGGCACACAGCAAGAATTCTGCAGAAAGTCACACGACGCGATAAATCAAAGAAGAAGACGATACCAACGCCGGCCCCCTCCCTCTGGAACTCTCTCTCCCAACACCTCAGACATTCTCCCCCCCTCAAAACTCACCCATTCAAACCTGCGATACACAGTTATGTAATCTTATTGTCTTTTTACTGTTATGTCAATTAAATTGCTTTGTTTTCATTGTTACAACGTTAAAGCATCTGCAGCAAAGGACGGATTCATACACCCCTCCCATGTAAACCCACAACAAATGGAAAACCTTCAATTACAAAACAATTACAAGAATAAAATACATTTGAAATCATTATTTCCTTACTTCAACTGAAAGAGGATTACTTGGTGTCTCTATATTGATTGTGCATCAGAAGAGAACTTGTTGAAATCCTGCCGTACAGAATCTACAGTTCATCCCAACAACGTAGAGGGAATTTGAAACTTGGATTAAAGTCGTCCCCAGTGAGACACTTACTTCTCTAAGGCCATGCGGACGGGAGGAAGCCCACCACAGCTGTGCTTGTACACCGTCTCCAGGATCTGACAGCCATGGATCTACAGCAGCAACACACACGCGTTACTCCGGACCATTTCGTTTGTATGAAACGCTTTGAGAGATGAGAAGGCGCCCGAAAAGAAAAGTTTGCAAGTTTGTTGAGCAAGTTCTTGGACATTGCAGAGATTTGGGCTTAATAGAATGTTAGGAAACCGTCGTATTGCCCGTCGACGACCTTCATGCACATAAAGTAACATGGATGTGATAAGAGGACATGATGGATCAAGCATCCCTAACTGACGCATCATTACATGTCATTGCTGCTTTCCACACACAAACTCATTTGTGTTTTCGCTCAATATTCTACAAATGATTTGGTTCTTTGTCCTCTTGAAGTGCTGAACGCCACCCTGAACTTACATTTCCTGGTGAAATGCTACTAGAACCAATCCTTACCTTCTGTGATTTGATCGACTCTACCACCACCATCACAGAGGGAAACAGCAGCTGGAACTAAAGGAAAAGGTACAGTGTCAGACAAACATTTAGCTGGAGAAAGCTTTCCACTGGGAGTGGTTTTAGTATATTTTTCAACGAAATAAATCAAAGAATTATCTCTTAAGATGAATGCTTTACCTGATCAAGCTTATAATTCACATGAGATATCGTCAGATGTGGATCTCCAAGGAACTGAAATACATGCAAACACAAGTTAGATGAGCACATTTCACGTGCTCCACCATTTATTCCTGTTGTGCGTGACATCATTTTACCTCTTGTTCGAGGTCCAGCAGGGCCTGTCTGTACGGCTGCAGGCTCGAGTCCAGCCCTGTGCAGAAAGCCCGCAAGTAAATTCCATGAAGTCCCGTCTGGTTGGGCAGGTTGGTGTGATGTTCCTGAAGAGAGAACGTTGTTGAAAACAGAGAAATCCAGTGTTAGATACGGACGGCTAGGGAACGGTCTAACACACTTTATATCATCCTTAAACATGCAGCATGGGGGGGGGGGGGCACAACTGCTAAATATCAAAAGTGCTGTTTTATGGCATCGAGGGACTTTACCTGCTGATGCACATGGCCCGTGTGCTGTTCTATAAACTCTGTGAAGCGGATGTAATCGGAGCCCAGCTTAGAAAGCCGGTTGAGGACGCTGGTCTCACTGGGGTGGAGGAAGGGCAGTTCCTGGGACACCTGTGGGCGGAACAAAGTGTGTGATGTTGGAAAGGAAACACTGTGGGCCTCATTTAAGGACTTTTTGCTTTTCTGATACGTGGATCCAAGGACAGAGGGCTTCGTATGTGTACAGATTGTAACGTCCTCTGAGAATACTTTGTCATTTTGGGCTATACAAATAAACTGAATTGAATTAATACAAAGGTTACTGTGGGGCACAACCTATAAACACTCTTTCCTCTGCATGTAGAGCAGTCCAGTTGAACTCTGTAGAATGCCAGTGTTACACCACCGCTTAAGTGAATCAGTCGGTCTAACTTTCTGTCAATGAACAGTCCTGTTCCTTACAAGCACAATGAGCTATGATGGAAGCACATCCTCGCATGTTGTTATGGTGGTGTCTCTCTTGAAGTCCGGGGAGAGACTATACTGTAGAAAGTACACTGAACAAGTTCCCCCAAGTCATTTAGTGGTGAGAATGTATTCGTACACAGTGTAACACCGTCACCTCACTTTAGTGTGAACTTTACTTGTTCTCCTTCTCAACAGCAGGTTAGGTGAACTGGAGGGTCTAATGAATATGCAACATAAAGATAAGATAGAACTTTATGTACAGCCCGAGGGAAAACGTTGTACAGCAGTTGCAGGAAACAGTAGTAGTGTGAGCAAATACAATGCAAAAATACAAACAATAAAGTGAGGTGCAAAACCCAATTGTACACAATACCATAGATGCAGAAAAAAACATCATATTTAGCTAACTAACGTTAGCATGTCACTGTTAAACAGAAGCGTTGTTTCTTCGGTTTTACCTGCAAACCCGTCCGTTTGTTCCACGTAAAGATCGTCCCCGGGTATCCGCTCAACGCCAGCAGCAGCTCGTGAATCATGTTAATTCACCTTTAATTGATTGACGTTGGAAAATGCAGCTGTCAGCTTCTCATTCAGCCACCAAAACAAAACCACCGTCGTCAGCCCGCGCTGTCGCAGGTTGACTACGTCACGACGCAAAGCATCACGGTGGCACGGACTGGTTGCTAACCAACAGTAACCATGGACGTAGTAACCGTCGCTCCTTCGCATTTTCCTTTTCCTTCTACATTGATTTTATGCAGCTAAACATCACAAAGGTGTCTTCTATTATTCAGCTTTTGGGATCAACGAGACGATACAAAAGCATCCGCTGTTTTTTATTTATGTTAACAGAAGTCAACGAACGATGAGGCGCTTCCGGGAAATGTAGTTCCTCTCAAAAAAAAAAAGGTAGCATCGTCATCAATCGGTCATGTAGCTAGCTTAGCTAGCAACACCTCGCAACGGAGAGAGAGCTTGGTATGTCGTAGTTTCTAGTAAAAATGATTAAAGCGGCTTCATTCAGGCTGTAAAAGCTATTTATAGCATATTAGTGTCATATTATGATTGAGTTCGAGCACGTAGTAATCATATGCGACTTTCTACTAGAGCTATTTGTAATCACTTGGCTAACTTAGCCGTCAAACTTAACTTAACGGTAGTTAGTTGCTAAAGTCAGTATGTCAGTGGCGTTATCGACGTTAAAATGTTAGCTTAATTATGCTAACGTTAGCAACCAAACACCAACTGTCTGCGGTCTTAAAACGATAACTAGTAGGTAAACACAGCTATATCAGACTTGTTGAATTTAATTAGCCGGATTCAAGCTAGCTGTACTAATATGACGTGCCACACAAATACACGAGCAGGTGTTGGTTTCCTATGCTATAAACGTGACAGTGTTTGTTATATTGCAGGGCTAATATTAATAATAATAACTATTTATATAGCACCTTTAAAAACAGAGTTCACAAAGTGCTTTGACAGAAAGCAGCAAAAGCAAGACAATAATAACAACAGAAAGCTCAGAGACAGTTGGTACCCTACAAATAAGATTTTATATATATTTAGTAAAATCAACAAATACAAATACAGAAAAGCGACGACATCACATTCTGTACAATGTGTTTTAAGAAGTGATTTAACAGAGATGACTGATTCTGCGTTCCTTGTTTCCTCAGGTCGATCCAAAGCCGGGATGGCGTGTGAGACGAGCGAAGAGGACATTGTTTCAGAGTACCTGGTCCAGAACCCACAGTTGGCCCAGTGGGTCGACACTCTCAGGACCTACTGTGAGAGCAACAAACAGTGGGCTGCTCGGAGAGAGTTCATCCTCAGAAACATGGAGGCTTCTTCTTACACCACCACACTGGAGCTCGGAGTGCCCAGCAGCAGTAATCTGGACAAGCTGCTCTCTCTGTCCATGGTCTGGGCCAATCACGTGTTCCTCGGCTGCAGGTAAGACTCACACCGACAGAGCAGAATGATGTAAAACTCCAGGAAGCAGAAGATAAAGCTATGCTCAACGTGGAGTCCACTTATTTATTTATTTTATGTACAGTTTAAAACATAAATGTCACCATTTGATGCACCGTACCAGATTATAGCTTTAAGATAACTCACATCTGTAGTCCCTTTGGCAGGTCAAAACAAGGAATGCACAATAACAAACAGTAAAGACATACAAAGCTACACACTGGTATAGAGGATGTTCTTGAAGATGGTACAGTCTCATATAGAGGATATTCTTGAGGATGGTACAGTCTGGTATAGAGGATATTCTTGAGGATGGTACAGTCTCATATAGAGGATATTCTTGAGGATGGTACAGTCTGGTATAGAGGATATTCTTGAAGATGGTACAGTCTCATATAGAGGATGTTCTTGAGGATGGTACAGTCTCATATAGAGGATATTCTTGAGGATGGTACAGTCTCATATAGAGGATATTCTTGAAGATGGTACAGTCTCATATAGAGGATGTTCTTGAGGATGGTACAGTCTCATATAGAGGATATTCTTGAGGATGGTACAGTCTCATATAGAGGATATTCTTGAGGATGGTACAGTCTCATATAGAGGATATTCTTGAAGATGGTAGAGTCTCATATAGAGGATATTCTTGAGGATGGTACAGTCTGGTATAGAGGATATTCTTGAGGATGGTACAGTCTCATATAGAGGATATTCTTGAGGATGGTACAGTCTGGTATAGAGGATATTCTTGAGGATGGTACAGTCTCATATAGAGGATATTCTTGAAGATGGTACAGTCTGGTATAGAGGATATTCTTGAGGATGGTACAGTCTCATATAGAGGATATTCTTGAGGATGGTACAGTCTGGTATAGAGGATATTCTTGAGGATGGTACAGTCTCATATAGAGGATATTCTTGAGGATGGTACAGTCTCATATAGAGGATGTTCTTGAGGATGGTACAGTCTCATATAGAGGATATTCTTGAAGATGGTACAGTCTCATATAGAGGATGTTCTTGAGGATGGTACAGTCTCATATAGAGGATATTCTTGAGGATGGTACAGTCTGGTATAGAGGATATTCTTGAAGATGGTACAGTCTGGTATAGAGGATGTTCTTGAAGATGGTACAGTCTCATATAGAGGATGTTCTTGAGGATGCTACAGTCTGGTATAGAGGATATTCTTGAGGATCTAATAGATATTTACTGAGCGAGTATACACCAAGTCACGTAGTGGAGGAGGGGCCAAACCATTTTAAATGTTATAAACCGGGCACAAATTTGCCACTTGTCTCTGTTCTCTTCACCCTTCAGCTATTCGCAGGCTGTGATGAACCGGATCAAGGAGATGGGTGAGGGGATAGTGGTCACAGATGCCCCCGTTCACAAAACAACAAAAGATGGAATCCTGGCCAGAGGAAAGCGGACTGGTAATGCAATCCACACGTTTAATAAGAATAAAACAGACTGTATTTACTGTGGGCGGTGACACGAGACAAAACACTCACTACCATTATTTTATAGTTTTAGCTTGTTTGTAACGGATACATAGGGAGAGAAATGACACGACAGTAAGCATTGTGGCAGAGCGCTATAGGCTGGGATCGTCTTCAAATGTATTTCTAATATTATGTTTCCCCGTGTATGTGTAAGATATTAGAAGCACCTTTCAACACGATGCAATCCAGCACCACCACAAGCTACGGCCTCAAAAACTACAATCGGCTTTGAGTAGAGATGAGTGATGAAGGATTTCATCAGCAATCAGTTATTTTTCCACACAACCCATCCTTGGTGATTGATAGTACTACAAAAGTGCACACTATGAATGACAACGTACAGTACATAAATAGTAATACCATTTTGGTATTGAACCACATCACTTATTTTATTTCTCTGTATTCAGCCATAAGACATCTGTGCACTCATCGCTGTCTCCTGCCTGTTGTGTCATTATTCTCAGAGGGTGGCGCTGACGGCGCTGTGAAAAGAGCCAGATGTGGAGCTCCGTGGCCTGCGAGTCAGAAATCCGGACCTCGTCCACAGGCTCCAGCAGAGCACCAGCCCTTCTTCAACCGCCTCTACAAGGCGGTGGCCTGGAAGTTGGTGTCGGCGGGGGGCTTCGGTCCAAACTTGGACCATTTTGAAATACTTTGCAGCTGCGTCGAGTCGTGTAAAGAGACCCTGACCAGCGTGTTTGTGCCACTGAAGGACATCGACGGCCTCCCCGCGGGTCGCACGCAGAAGGAAGGCCACGTGTGCGAGATCCGCTGTCAGACTGTGTACATGGGGACGGGATACGGGTGGGACGAGGCCGCCGCCAGGGCCATGGCTTCCAAAGAGGCACTAAAAGTCTTTCAGGGGCGAAAAGTGTCAGTAAAGATCTGCAGACGGAGGTTCAAAGGGAGAGATGTGGAGGACTTGATGTTGTTGGACGAACAGCCTCGGAGTCAGGGCTCCCCTCCTGCTCTCAGCTACCCTTTTGAGGCCGAGCAGCAGGAAGACGCTTCCTCGTAGAGCAGACGGTTTGTGACGTTTGCCCTGCCGTGGTGCCTGCTGGGAGCAGAGACGAGTGACGTCTACTGAATGGAGCTACTGAAGGACTTCGTGACCGTGTCGGGGAGCAGACTGTTGAGCATCTCCCACGATACTTTGGTGTCATACTGCAGCTGGCACGGTGTAAGAGCAATGTACACATAGCTGAAGATGAGGAATAAGTCCAGACGTTATTTTTGTTGTTCAACTTAATTGATGTCAACATTCATTTCTATTTCTTTTTTTTAAACAAATGTACCCGCTAACCGTTGCGTTTTAGGATTGTTTCTGTGTCGGGTTGCGATTGCATTCTCATTTCTACTGACCCAAATGTCAGTTGATGAAAGTTAGGACAGTTATTTAGAGGCACCAGCATTTAATTCTCATTTTTCTACTTTAAAGAAAAAGTGTGTTTCTTCAATCAAAGTATTGCTTCAAAGAATTGACTGACTAGTTTGAGGTTGTTTTTTTTACAGTATGTTTCAGGAGGCCAACTACAGTACCCATTATATGATACATTATTATATTATGAATGCTACTGCTGTTATTTAATTTCTTTATTTAACGTCACTGATTCAAAGAAAAAAAGAAAGTGAGACCCACACAACGCTGGGATGTGTTGGAGAGTCACAGTTCATAAAACATGAGACAGTTTGACACCGTGTGTACAGCTGCGTGTGTCTGAGGGTGAAGTGCTGCTGTGGTTTCTTTGGTTTCTTTCTTTCTTCCTGTTTGGGTTGAAGGTGAACAGGGTTGCATTGAGGTGTGAGTTCCCACACTGTTCCTGTGTGTTACTGTACGTTTACACCAGTGGTTCTGTTTCTTAATATATTTTTAAATAAACCAAATAATTTAACCGCGTAAAGTTTTATTTGGTTTCTACCTGCAGATTCACACAAAAGACAGTACACCTAAAGAAAATGATAATACTTTGCATCCATAGTAGACTTGTGTCACCTCTTATCAGCAGTAATTGGCAAGTTCAGACAGCAGCCGAGCAGGATGACTCCGCCCCTCATCATCAGAGACGCTTAAACAGCAGCTCCGATAAATAAAGAATCCTAAAACTCTGTGATTTGAGCGACGTTCACGCTTGACCTCCTCCCACAGTAGAAACTGAGCTATTGTTTGTGTCAGCAGGATTCCTCCGGCCTCATCAGCACCGTTCACCGGACTTCATCCACACGGCTGCACCGGGACTCGTTTCACTCCGTTGGACGGTCTGAACACTGATCCGTGTTCCGGGCCTTTGGAAGCTCGTTTTTATTTCAACGTCTGTGTGATTTAGGAATGGAACAAAGTTCCACCGCTAGAGACGACCGTGCCTTTGTGTGGATTTGAGCCTCGAGGCCGGTGTGGCTGTGAGAGTTCAAACCTTTTCATTTGGAAACTGATTTAGTTTGACCTTTTACTTTTTCACATTATTGACTGCGCTGTTGAATTCTACCAACAGTCCCCGTTATTATGTATTTGTTCATCCATCAGTTGGAACACTGGATGTGACCGCCAGTGGTGGAAGAAATATATTTTAAAGATTTTAATTCTACTTGATGTAGAATTTCTATTTGAGGGAAATAAAGTTTCATATTTTACACATATTACTGGGTGATTCCATATTTCAAAAAACACAAATATTGACAATTTGTATAGTTTATTATTATTATTTATTGTATTTGTTGTGGCTCGGCGCCCTATCGCCCTCTATTGATCAGCCGCCACTGACCATTTGAACTCGGGTAGACGTGTGTGTTCGCACGCTATCAATCAACGTCGCTGCCTCAAGCAGTGTCTGGAGTTGATGCATCGAGCGGTTCACACCCGACTACGTCATCCTCAGAGAACGATCTCTATTTCAGACTCTTATCATTTGTCACCCGCTCCGCTTCTCTGTCGCCTTTCGGGTTTTCTCGGTGTTTCCGTCACCGTCTCTCCGTCATTCTTCACCGCTCTGTCAAATTATCACACACAATCAAAGGTTTAGGCCCGGAGGGTTGTTGCCGCAGGTTTTTGAAGTGTCTCGCTGAGTGAGAAACAGCTCCTTATCCACACACGCAATCTCAATCGGAATTAAAGTATTGCCGCTCAGGAACTAAGACAAACCGTGTGATTGTCGGCCCGACCGCCTGTGTTTGGGTGTCCGTTTCTTAAAGTGTTTAATAAGACAAAGTGGATCGATGAATGTGCTTTTAATCCCTCAGTCGAATTTAGAGACGATAAGCAAGATTGGAGTTTTTTTACATAACAGCTATAAAGGTTAAAGGGTAATGTCGCTGTGGATCCACTTTTCTCATGTTTTTGTGTCTCAGTGACTAATGGGGACAACAAATGTCTCTAATTGGTCCAGTATTGAGGGAGAACGCTGCAGACAGCAACTGCTAAATAGGCTGAAATGCAATCAGGAGCAACTGCTCACCGTCAATCGAGAGGCGAAATCCCGCCCCTTCCTGTGTCCACCATGGGACCTTATTTTGGAAAAAAATATGTACGTTTTGGCTAACTTCACTAACGACACTTCCATAGTTATATTTACCCAAACCACGATCTTTTCTTGAATCGAGCTAAGTATTTCACGATCTTTTCTTGAATCAAACTAAGTATTTCACGATCTTTTCTTGAATCTATCTAAGTATTTCACGATCTTTTCTTAAGCCTAACTAAGTATTTCACGATCTTTTCTTGAATCTAACTATTTCACGATCTTTTCTTGAATCTAACTAAGTATTTCACGATCTTTTCTTGAATCTAACTAAGTATTTCACGATCTTTTCTTGAATCTAACTAAGTATTTCACGATCTTTTCTTAAGCCCAACTAAGTATTTCACGATCTTTTCCTGAGCCTAACTAAGTATTTCACGATCTTTTCTTGAATCTAACTAAGTATTTCACGATCTTTTCCTGAGCCTAACTAAGTATTTCACGATCTTTTCTTGAATCTAACTAAGTATTTCACGATCTTTTCCTGAGCCTAACTAAGTATTTCACGATCTTTTCTTGAATCTAACTAAGTATTTCACGATCTTTTCCTGAGCCTAACTAAGTATTTCACGATCTTTTCTTGAATCTAACTAAGTATTTCACGATATTTTCTTAAACCTAACTAAGTATTTTACAATCTTTTCTTAAACTTAACTAAGTATTTTACAATCTTTTCTTAAACTTAACTAAGTATTTTACAATCTTTTCTTAAACTTAACTAAGTATTTCACCATCTTTTCTTCAACCTGAATGCAGGTCAACAATCTGTGTCAAGAGTAAAAGAGGCGGAACACTTTGGCTGAGATGCAATCTGGGAACCCGCCCACAATGATTTCGCTCCTTATTATCTTAAAATGAGCTCGTTGTGAAACACTCCAGTAGAGACTCTTGTTCTCAGAGGCTCGTGTGTCATCAGAACGATAGCAGATGGGTTCAGAGAGCTGAAGGTGAAGACAAACGTTTTATTTTCCTGTTACGTCCGTCCTGTAAACACTTAAAACAACAATCTGAGGCAAAAACAAGCACTTTCACTTTCTACATTGCAGCGCTCTGGTTCAATGTCGGACCAATTTAAAACATATTTGACCCCATGAGTCACTTAGAAACAAAACCTCGGTTTGAAAACACTGAAGTAAGTAAGCCCTCTAAGAAAGCTTTTCTTCGTCTCACTTTGCAGTTTAAAAAGCGGTCGGTGAAATAAGAGTGATGATGCAGCTTTTTCAGGAAATCACAGCACAAACACGAAAACCTGCGATTAGATTGATCGACAGCACAAACTAAATATTATGTTGACTCCCCAACACACATCCCAGGTGTACACACACATCACACACACACACATCCCAGGTGTACACACACATCACACACTCACACACACACACACACACACACACACACACATCCCAGGTGTACACACACATCACACTCACACACTCACACAGAGCAGGAATGAATAAGTCAACAGTTTGTACTTGTCTCCGCTGCATTATTGATGACTGCTGACAGGGAGCAGAGAAGAAGAGACGGGCGGACCAGATGAGCAGTGATGTGGAACATGAACAGAACTAAACAGAGGAACTAAAACAACAGAGAGGAGTCCAGGAAAAATATCATGATTATTATTATTAGAGGGACTAAACCAGTAAATGTTCAATGATGATGTTTATTCGATGAATCTGATTGATTAACATTCCAGTGTTTTTCATGATGAAGGGTTTATGAGCATGTCACGTGAGGTATTCAGATCCTTTACTTCGGCAAAAGTATTAGTACCACAATGTAAAAATACTATGTTACAAGTGAAAGTCCATCATTCCAAATGTTATCTGAGTCAGAAAATACTCCAGGTGAATGGGTTAAAACGAACTCATAGATATCACCATGAAACTTTCACACTTGATGACTGACAGACAAATATTTTTTGTATCACAATTGTTCTGAAATTGTATGTTTAAATATGCAAACGAGGTATATGTGCTAATTTGCATAAATGTCTAGAACATATATCTGAATATTGGTTAAAGCAGGTTTAAACTCTGTGTTTCAGTTGGTAGACATTGTAGAGTCAGCGGTTTTTACAGAGGGAATTTGGGATATCAGATAAAAGTGCTTCCCTTTGATGGTTCCCTTTTCCCAAATCCATCTGTTGCCTTTGTTTGTAGCTGTATATCTACTCACGTTTTTGTAACTGTCCTTCAATCTCTTCTTTTTTTTTGCATTTGAGTGTATTATTTTACCTCCATATGTTCTGTATGTATAATATCTATAATATTTCCCTGAATTATTTTCACATTGGTTTTTGGTCAATTAAAACACAAAAAGTCTTAAAGTGTATTTACAGTCAGCACGGAGACACTTCTTCAGATGTGAAGTGAAATCAAACCTCGTCCTGCAGCTCAAACGTCAAAAGTAAAGGAACAGAAACTGATGTTTGAGTGAAGAAAAGGTCTTTGGTCGTAAGCTGAGCAGCACGTGTTGATGTTGAAGCTTAACTGTGAGGTTGCTGCACGAGTGCCATGAATCCGATAGACTGTCTTCTTTAGTCTTCATCTTCAGTTCAAATCTGAAATCATGTGCTGCAGGTTACTTTTCTTTCTCAGCGCCATTATGCACGTGACGGTCTCTGGCCAACAACAACCCCCTGGAGGCGTGACGTCACAGACCGCAGTCACAGCAAACGTCATTCCTCAAATATTGACTGACCTCTTTAACATCATCTTAAAAAAATGAATAAAACACATGCACATTGAATAGTGTTCAGATGAAAATAATATGCACTCACTCCACTGCTTTACAAAACAATAATGTTTATTATTATCACATATCACTATAATTATGATTCCATACACAGACATTAATGTGAAACAAAATAGTTCAAAAGACATATTTTTGGATTTTCCTCCAGACGAAGAATCACCATAATATTCCCATGAAGTTGCTGTTATGACTCAACAGCGTGCACGTGGTCCTCTTATTGTGCATCGTGGGTTATTTAGAAGCTCCTACATCACAACGACGACCCTGTGGTTTCACAGACATGAAGTGGTTCTGGATATTTAACGTCATGGGACTTTATAGTATTCTCATCTCCTGTCCATCACGATACATATCCGCACAGTTTCTTCTGTGATATAATGTATTTATATATTTGATCAGAATACAGTTCTTTTTCCTAAGTGTCGGCCAGTCACCAAACCTGCTCCTCAGCTGTATCACAAAAAATATCAGAGTAATTACAAAATAATCTTCTTCTTCTTCTCCCTCCTTCTCGATGCTATTCAGAGCCGGTGAGGCTCATAAGCACTTCAGCAGGAAAAAGTTGCAGAAAGCTCCCCGGGGACAGTCGCACATCTTGCCGATCCGAGCGCCTTTCCTCACGGCGCACTGCTCCCCGACATCACACTGAGGGAGAAGCACCAGCACCAGAGGGTTGATTCATTTCTGCCCCCCCGCGACATGAACACAATCAACGCAATAGCAGTCAATACAATGTGTTTAGGTACAGTACCGTTGGGACTTGGCCGAATTTCTTTTCCCATGAAGGGAGTCGTTTAGCTTGCAGCTTTTCCAGAACTTCTTGGAGAGCTCCGAGCTGACAGACGGATGAGAACAAACAAGAAAGTTCTCAATGAATGTGCATTTTTATTTCAGTCACATAAAATACAACTGCAAAAGGATTCTACAAAGTGATATCATCATATGCAATGTAGGTATAACAGTTGCATATTTTGTTTAAAAAGGACACAACTCGATACGAAATGTCAAATACGTAACAATCTGCACAGAACACAAGCACATCTTAAGTGCATGCTTTTCTGAATGGAGTTCATTTGAGGCGGCAACAAACTGGAGCTCAATGGCCACATTTACTAAAACTGCTCAACACAACACAACTGAAATTCAAAGTAACGTGCAAAAAGAAACACATGTAGCTGTAAAGGTCTTGTTTTGCAGAAGTGGAGTAATCATAAAGCTTTACCAGCTGCTTCTCACTCGTCAGGTTCGGACCCTTCGGATAGAAGTCCCGCAGGGATCTGGGGCTCAGCTCCTCTTCGGACTCGGGGTCCAACACTTGGGCTCTGGCGGCTCTGGAGAGCAGCAGCGCGCAGAGCAGCGCCCCGCTGAGCATCCTGGAGGTGGTCTGCATGGTCCCGATGCGCGGCAGCATGTGGGCCCCCTCTCTCGCACTCTTGTCTCAAATAGTCCCCCTCCCCTCCCCGCGCAAACACCTTCTTTTTTTAAATCCGACTCCTGCCATCTCTTCGCTCCACCTTATTCTTTTCCTTTTTTTTTGTCATGCGCAACAGCTGCCTTGGGTGAGTCATCCCGTAAAAGTTGCTGGGCAAAATATGCCTCAAAAGTCAACAACAACATCATGCAGCAGCTCTGCAAGGGCTCGTTACTGATGAAGCAGTGGATTACTTGGATGGAGGATGGAGGCTTTAAAACAGAGGAGGCATTAAACAATTGTCTGTAATATATTGTCATCATGAGATTATCATTTGAATCAGACACTTTGTGAATCTGTTGGATTACAGCCTCAAATGAATCACTTCAACTTTAAATAATGAACACTGCTTTGTTTATTCCACGATGATCAGCAGCAAGTCGCCACATTTTACTTTCATACTCTTCTATTATTGTAGAATGGCATTCTGCAGCCTCTCCTGCAGTTACACTTGGTGACTCAGTCGCTCCTTCTTCTGCCGTAAATGATGAAGAGAACTCGTTATTCTTCCTTCATAGTGAGCTTTATCCCTTTGAAAGATGTTTGGACTGTTCATGTGATGCAGAGACCGAGAGCCAAATGGACAAACTGATTGTTTTTATAAGCAGCTGTAATCAAGTTGTTATTGAAAGGGAAACGAAGGTTTGTCAAACCGCTGAAGTCATCTGTGTAGCACATCATCTCATTAGTGTAAAGACGAAATAGGTCAACATGTCCTTGTCATACAGTTTTGTTTCACTTTGTGATTAAACTACTGCTACATAATACAAAGCATTATGCTGAACAATAAAACAATTGTCTCATTGTTTTTATTGGTGCAAAAGCATCATAATGAACCCACAAATTAAAGGGATAATTACTCTGAACTCCATATTTGAGATAAATGATGTTCGTGATGCGGTTAATGGAAGCAGGAAGAGTTGGAAAAGAGAAACACTGCAAAGCAAACAAATGTACTTCAGTCTACTGTGAAATCAATCTAAATGTATATAAATACTCCCATTTTGTGTTGAACTCACTAATCAGGTACCCTCAATGATATCATTTGACCTCTTATGCAACCACTGCAAAGGATGAGCGTTTACACAGACATACGGACACATGACTGCTGCTGTTGCAGATGTTGCTTCCTGAATCCTGAATCTCGAGTCTTGTTTTGCCCGGTTCACGGCACCGATCGCTCGTTTCTGAGCGCCTGTTTTGGGTCCACCGGCGCTGACGGAGACGGAGGCGCCGGAAGCTTTGATTGTGCTCGCGGCTGCATGACTCATGTTTCTGTCTCCCCCACTTTTAATGACTGAGAAACCAATTTTACATTTCATTCACAACAACCAGGCGACATGTCATTCACAAACACGACTTCATGAGTTTTGGTGCGATGTCCCCGAGAGTCGTGCAAGGAGACGCCTCGCCGCTCTGATCCGCTCCTCTGGAGGTCGTGCAACGTTCGGCGAGGACATCCGGTGACTTTCTCAATCTGCCCTCAGATTGAGCACCTTCAAGCATGAATAACAACCGTTTAGCAGAACAATTCATTTCAGCAACAAACCTTCTGGTTACGGTTGGAAAGAAAAGTGTGTTTGCGTTAAAACAACAACGTAACAATGTAACATTCAAACGTAGCCACGTGAATTTATAAGCAGCGGCCGTAGTGGACTGTCTTATGTAAAGCTACGCAACATGCGTAACAGCTTTGGGTGAAAAGTATAACGTCAACGTTGACTCTTGGTTCCACACGGGACACGAACAGCGGCGTCCTCGGTGAAAGTCCTGTGTTTTTTGCTGGACTTGTCCAACACCCTCCCACACGCTTTGTGGACTTCCTTGATCGCAATATCGTACAATTATTATACCACGCAACTTTCAATAACGGTTACCAGATATACCACGTCACTTCCTCTCACCGAATGCAAAAGCGTCAACATTCAACGGATCCCCAAAACATTCCTGGCGATTCGGCTGGAAGACGAGGCGAACGAGAGCCGAGCGAGTGAACCAACAGTGAAGCTGGAAAGATGCAAACAACCTAAAGGTGGAAAGATGCTCAAACCTTCATCACTTTGAGCGAACTCTTTCACATAAGACAGTCTTTCCCCCCATTCTTCATGCACACATATTGATAAGTGCAGCTTTAATCACTGGAGGAAAGCGATGAATAGATTACTTGCTGGCTTTTGACAGCTCTCTGTCTGTGACGCTAGTGTATCTTGACGTTTGTTTACTTCTATTTTCAGCAAAACTATTTGGAGTGGTCGCCCCAAAGGCAGCGGAGTCCAAACATGTTCCACAAAGAGCGGAGGGATTTTAGCTTCGTCCCTCCAACGGTGCATTGTACAGTTTATTGATCAGTTGATCCATCGATAGTGATCAGAAACAACAACCGGACACACACTTTAATCACACACACCACTGACCAAATGAAGGACATCGAGTCTCACTGTCTGGATATCCTGAGGAAATGTTTCTTAATTCATATTCAGAAAGATACGTGACGGGAATGAGATCTCTCTTTTACACCTTTGAAGAGTTTACAATTTTCTAACAACAAATTAGAATGATAATCACATTTACACCCACAGGCAATTCTAGAGTTTCCATTTAAGTGCACGGGGAAAATAAGTAGGCGACCCAGCAGGAGATATATTGGCAAAGAAAAAACTATTTTCTTAAGTTTCTAAGTGACCTAACCTGCATGAACCCAAACATGCAGGTTAGGTCACCGGTAAGTATAGTGTGTATTTTTCGTATGTTACAGGCTTTTTGTCCACTCTGTTCAGGGTCTGATGTAAGAGGTTTGATATTCGCTGGTGAAGCTTGAGCTAATTCAGGATTTTGCTTTTTTTGAGCATTTCCTGTTATTCAAATAGAGCTTGTAGCTCCATCTAGTCTTCCACAAATGGCATCAAAATCCATCACGATAAATCATTTCCTCTTTGCAATTTTTTCCCGGCCTGGTCCCTGATGGCACCCGCCCCCCCCCCCTAACCCCCATTTCTCTGGAATCTGATAAATCTCCAAAAATGTCTCCAGACCTAAAAATAGCCTGCCTGCTTTCCACTTGTGCTTTTCTCTGCACGGCCCTAAAGTAAAGATGGAGGCATCGTCTGAACTCATGTCCAATCGTGCCATGGAACATAAAGGTGCAGTAGATGGCGTAACGAGATGTTTCTGCTACAACAGTTCAGGTAAAAGTCATAGAATGAGGATTACGGTGCAGCTCAAGTTATTACTTTCTTTCTTATATGAATACATTCTGATTATATCATATCTCTTCCTTTGGTACGTCATCAGGCTGCTGGAGTCAGGGAGTTACTGGCTACGTTAGCCTCAAGCACAACCGCATATTTATCTCCAATATGTATTTTATATTCTCTAAAGTAATCATTGTTCGTGCACTTTTTGATTGCTTTTTAAACACCTTGCATTTGCAATACATACATTAGTACATACTATATTACAGTAAGAGCTCTCTAGTAGTTCTGGTGGTTAGACCATCAATTCACTGCTGTGATTTTACTCTATTTCAGTGTGGAGCTGTGTTTTGTACATGTCCCATAAGCTGCTTTCCATCCATCCATCCATCCATCCATCCATCCATCCACCAGTCTGTTCATCCATCTGTCCATCAATCCGTCTTTCTTTCCTTCCGTCCTTCCTTCCATCCACCCGCCTGTCTGTCCAATCCTCCATCCTCCGTCCATCAGCAGTACATCCCTGAAGCATAATTACTCCCCAGTCTACCTTTGTTTTTGTTTTCCCTGAAGCAGGTATGAGATCTTGTTTTGGGTAAATTGGAAGTTTTATGTCAAGGAAAGAGGAGAGAGTGAAGTAAAGAAGAGAGGGCAGGATGGAGTCTGTCTGCAGAGCCCAGCCTTAATTACACGAACACCATTAAGACTGCTGCTGAGCTGTCTCCTTAGCAAGGAGCAGGGAAGGAGGAAAGATGAGGTGACATCAGAGCCATTCTGGATATACACCTCTTTCTTTCTCTCTCTCACACAGCACTGGTTTCTGATTGGTCATCAGATAGCGTACCAGCAGGCTCTGGTTGGAAAGAACCGTCAGGGTCGGGAGTTAATTCCTGTGGTGACTCATCAATATATCTGGAGTCTCACCAGTCACCGATGTGAAATGAGAGCATGATTAATGAGCACCGTCACTGTACTGGTGTGTGGCATGAAGCCACGTCTTAAAGGCTCTCTGAGTTTGTTCCATCGTTCGCTGTCGCATCTGATTTCATGACCGAGTGACTCATCAATGTAGCTGTCGTCTGTGGATGCTTTCATGGGATCTCAACCCGAACAACATCCTGTGCAGTTCTGGCCACGTTCAGTAAGTTAAGTTGTTGTTGGACATAGAACTATGATGCAGATCATTTCAGTCTGTATGCCGATGTGTCAAGAAGCAGAGGTGTGCAAATTTGATTGACAAAATAAAATAAAAAATACTTGTAACTTGACACCAATGAGTCGTGACTTCACTTGGACTTGAGCGTTTTGACTTGAAAATGAACCTGACTGTTAACAAGTACGCTATTTAAAAAGTGCATCCATTCATTTCCTGAATCGACTGTTAACGATATTCACACTCAGCAAGTAACAGCAACGCCGTAATTCCTCCAGATCCACTTTGTTTGAAGCATTTCGACAGCATCCAATCAAGTCGTAGGAGAGAACCATGAAGGACTAACGCCTCATTCCTGAGCGCCAAAGATCATATTGTCGTACAACAACTATGCGGCGGTCAACAAAAAACAAACTGCAGTCAAGATGGAAAATTACAGAACACAGATGATGACGAAAATGTCATTACATTTGGTAGAGAGTGCATTATGACTTGTTTGTACTCAAAACTAAAAGTTTTGGACTTTACTTGAGATTTGACTTGGGACTTGTCTGTCTTAATTTGGGACTGAGTCTTTACTTGGGACTTGTCTTAACTTGGGATTGAGTCTTTACTTGGGACTTGTCTGTCTTAATTTGGGATTGAGTCTTTACTTGGGACTTGTCTGTCTTAACTTGGGATTGAGTCTTTACTTGGGACTTGTCTGTCTTAATTTGGGATTGAGTCTTTACTTGGGACTTGTCTTAACTTGGGATTGAGTCTTTACTTGGGACTTGTCTGTCTTAATTTGGGATTGAGTCTTTACTTGGGACTTGTCTGTCTTAACTTGGGATTGAGTCTTTACTTGGGACTTGTCTGTCTTAATTTGGGATTGAGTCTTTACTTGGGACTTGTCTGTCTTAACTTGGGATTGAGTCTTTACTTGGGACTTGTCTGTCTTAACTTGGGATTGAGTCTTTACTTGGGACTTGTCTGTCTTAATTTGGGATTGAGTCTTTACTTGGGACTTGTCTGTCTTAATTTGGGATTGAGTCTTTACTTGGGACTTGTCTGTCTTAATTTGGGATTGAGTCTTTACTTGGGACTTGTCTGTCTTAACTTGGGACTGAGTCTTTACTTGGGACTTGTCTTAACTTGGGACTGAGTCTTTACTTGGGACTTGTCTGTCTTAACTTGGGATTGAGTCTTTACTTGGGACTTGTCTGTCTTAATTTGGGATTGAGTCTTTACTTGGGATTTGTCTGTCTTAATTTGGGATTGAGTCTTTACTTGGGACTTGTCTGTCTTAACTTGGGATTGAGTCTTTACTTGGGACTTGTCTGTCTTAATTTGGGATTGAGTCTTTACTTGGGACTTGTCTGTCTTAACTTGGGATTGAGTCTTTACTTGGGACTTGTCTGTCTTAACTTGGGATTGAGTCTTTACTTGGGACTTGTCTGTCTTAACTTGGGACTGAGTCTTTACTTGGGACTTGTCTTAACTTGGGACTGAGTCTTTACTTGGGACTTGTCTGTCTTAATTTGGGATTGAGTCTTTACTTGGGACTTGTCTGTCTTAATTTGGGATTGAGTCTTTACTTGGGACTTGTCTGTCTTAACTTGGGATTGAGTCTTTACTTGGGACTTGTCTGTCTTAACTTGGGATTGAGTCTTTACTTGGGACTTGTCTGTCTTAACTTGGGATTGAGTCTTTACTTGGGACTTGTCTGTCTTAACTTGGGACTGAGTCTTTACTTGGGACTTGTCTTAACTTGGGACTGAGTCTTTACTTGGGACTTGTCTTAACTTGGGACTGAGTCTTTACTTGGGACTTGTCTGTCTTAACTTGGGATTGAGTCTTTACTTGGGACTTGTCTGTCATATATATACATAACGAGGTGCTGTAACGAGGTGTTTACCGCAGCAGGAGGCAGCTCCTCTGTTCTCACCATGCTCATAATTATCTGACTGTATACTATCATACTGACAGACAGAGACTTTCTGTATCAATGGCCTTGAACAGCCGCCAAATTAGACTTGACCCGAAAGAGCACATCCGGCTTCTGCAGCATGTGTTTCAAAGCCTGTGTGGGTGGAGGAGATGATTAATGCAAAAAGTCCTGTCAGTTGCTTCCATAACAGCAGAATGTGAATCCCCTGTAAGGCTGCCCGGTCCACTGAAGACACGAGGCCGCTTTAAACGTGCTGTCGTGTTGCGGAACGTTTCAAGCGTGTTAACAGGGATGATGAAGCAGCTTTGATCTTCCCCTCACTGGGGTTAATATTTCAACTTTGATGAACTGAGAGAAAAGAATATTAATGAGCAGAATATCAAAGAAGACATTGCTCTTAATAATAAACTATTCACGAAGGAAAAGTACCTTATACTCCACCCTTTTCCTTTTGAACCCTCGGGAAGACAAAGGCTCCGAGTTGAGTTCACTGGATCGGTAAATAACATACACTTGGACAAGTTCACTCTGTCAGCCCGGCATTCTTCAGAGGCTCTTGTGCGTCACTGTGAGGTAATTAAGGGTTCTGGACCGTTCTGCTCCCGTCTGCCTACAGTGGTCCTTAAATAATGCATTCTCTTCTCTGCGCTGTAATTGCAGTGTAGAGAAACAGTTTTTGCACCAATGATAAGAATTTCCCTCATCTCTGCACACGTATACGTGTGTGTGTGTGTGTGTGTGTGTGTGTGTGTGTGTGTGTGTGTGTGTGTGTGTGTGTGTGTGTGTGTGTGTGTGTGTGTAGGTGTGTGTACTTGTACAGCTGTCTTTGTGAGGACCAAAGACCTTCAGAGCGAGGACATTTTGGCAGCCTCCGTTTCTGCCGAGTGAAGCCGATGCGGAAGAGTTTTAAAACTCTCATTCTCTCCTCCAGGTTACAAAAAGTTAATAAAAAAAAGAATGTACTTAGCCATGTAAACAGATTGGTAGGAATATTGTCTCTTTCAAAAAATGTTTTGTAACATAGTCAGTGTCTGGGACCCATGAATGAAGGTACGACATTTCATGGCAGAGACAAAGTCATTGCTTGCCACTCAGGTGTTTGATCAGATTCAGATAATTAGTGAGGAGAAATACAGGCAAGCCTAATCATACATCCACAATGATGAGCAGCAGATGTTTCCATGAAGAGTCATTCAAGCTAAATGTCAAAATGTGTCTTTTTCTCCTCTTAGAAAGCGCATTGACTCGTCTGAGCGTCGAGCCCAAGACTCTTCAAACTGTAATCTCAGATTAGGAAGCGTATAAAAGAAGTGCTGACGCTCACTCCAGAGGTCTGATAATGGAAACACTTAGTCTTTTTTTAAGAAGTTCACTTTTCTTCTCATGCTTTTAGCTTAATGGCTCCCTGAAAAGGTTCTTTCGATGACCCCGAGAGGTTTAACCCGCTAACATGGATTCGTCATCTTGTCACCTCAGAGAAGATGAAGGTGTGGAGAGTCCGGGGAGAAAGAGCCAGAAAACTCTTCACATTTCCCTCCTACCAACCCAAAGTGTCTGGGTTGCTGGATGTGACGTGCTCGTGTGACATTACCACGAAACATCTGACAGGAGAGACAAGTCATCTAACGTGAGCTGTAGCGGAGTTTTATTTTCCTCCTAAATTGTACACAGAAAAACAGAAAGAGCTCTCCAACGAGCATCCAAAACTAATTACAGTTCCTAAATAATTAATGGTGGGGAGCGGCTGTTATTAGAGTTCTTTTAATGACTCCCATTAGTCACTGAGGGTTTTCTCTGTTTGCTGGACCAATGTACCGCGTTTCTGTTTGACAGTCAAACTAGAGTAATGTCTCCTTTAGGGAAATGACTCCAGGCCCAAAGGTCAACATGGCCGTCTTTAATCACCTGTTTACTGATAAACCATCGTTCATGTCAGACTGCTTCTCCATGTGAAGAAACACAAGACAGAAGGGTCCATGCAGCAATTATAATATACAAAGTGTGTCTGCAGAACCAAACTGTTTCAGTGTTTTAACGTCTCACATTTTATTATTCAGACTGCAGGAAGTGATGACGAACTCCGCAATGCTCTTATAAAATGTCACGGTGAGGACTGAATGTGAATTTCTCTATTTTCAGAACCAGCTGTGTCATTTTTTTCATTATATTTAAGCAATGACATTAAAGAGAAGCTTAACTTTAGCATTTATCAGAATAGTCACATTTGAATAAACTCGCCTTTTCCACCAGTCATGTGAACTTCCACCACAGTCTTTTTTATCAGATCGCTCAAATTGCTGAGGTTCATAGTTCATTCTTCTCATCTGGAGAGTTCACTCAGCTGTTATTGAAGAGATGCTTAAAAGATATGCTGATGTTGAAAAACTAGCAAGAGTAAACTAGATTTTTAATAATTATCCAATCTAAAAACTAAGCCCGGTGTTGCCAAATATTTTCCAATGAATGTAGCCTTCGCTCCAAAAGTTAATTAATATAGCAAGAAAGTTGCCAAGTCGGCAACACTGACAGGGCTCCCTCTAAAGCCACTCCCCCAAAATATTATGAACATGAAAATAATGAAAGAATAGAGCCAAAGCTAAATAGACAAACTATTAGTTGAGTTAGGAGTTGTGTTTAGCAATTAAAAAAAATAAATTGTAAGATTTCATGCAAACAAACAGGGTTGTGGTTAAAGCATTCAAAGCTCTACATGTGTGATGTGATCAGAAGTCCTGAAAAGTACTCAGAGAATTCATTGAACATCTGAAGTTTGAGATTATTTTCTCAATTTCAAATAGTTGATGTCATCAGAAATAGTAAAACGCTCAGTTGTACATCACTTCCTTGTCTTGGTTGACGTTGTGTAAGAAGCTGAGAGAACATCTTAAACAGAACGCCACCGCTGCATCATTTTACATCATAAAACGCCAGATTAGGACTTTAAGGACCAAAAGCGCTGACCGCTGAGAAGCTGCACGTTCCATTTCAAACGCAACATGTGATTTCAGAGGAACTAATGAGTGAACTCGCCTGCTGAAGTGTTGGACTGACTTTTAACATAAGCCTGCTGGTTCCTGAAGGCGTCAGACACCAGAGTCCTGCTGGTTTTTCTGTCCTGCTTTTACGCTCACCTGACGCACCAGGTGGTCGTCAACCGCTGATTCGATGATGAGAGGAGAAACCAGCAGGACCAGAGCCACCGCACGCAGCTTTCAGTGGATATTTGTGAAGAAACAGCGCCATCTTCTGGTGGCAACCGCAATGGCAAAGCATGGAGCCTGGTTCTACTTTGTCTGACTGAGTTAAGACAAAGTTAAGAGTTATTATGATGTTTTTATGGGATTGATTGAGATGTTTCGATGTTTTATTTGTTTGTAAGGACTTGCCTCCTGTGGGCCAGGTCGTCATTGTAAATGAGAACTGGTTCCCAATAAATCTGGTTCAATAAAGGCATGATAAACAAATACAAATAAATTAGACAGCAAGTGAAGGCACTTAGTTAAGTTAATTAGCTAATTAGCATATTTGCAGATAAGCAAAATAGTGTGCTTAACAGTGTGCTTATACAGCACTGATACAGGAAGCTGTTTATAGGGAATCAATGGCTTCACCAAAATCTAGCATTCACATCCGCTACATTATTTCTAAATAGACTCATGCAGGAATGTGCCGACATCAAATGTTCACCCCGGTCTAGCTGAGAGTGATACTGGAGGAATCATTTACAAATGACGGGGACAAATCTACATTTGGACATTGGCAGGAAAACTGATTTCTGTTTGTTATTCGTATTAGTTTATTACACTCATTGTATTCGTATTACTTTGTTGCACTCATTGTATTCGTATTAGTTTGTTACACTCATTGTATTCGTATTACTTTGTTGCACTCATTGTATTCGTATTCGTTTGTTGCACTCATTGTATTCGTATTACTTTGTTGCACTCATTGTATTCGTATTCGTTTGTTACACTCATTGTATTCGTATTCGTTTGTTACACTTATTGTATTCGTATTAGTTTGTTGCACTCATTGTATTCGTATTCGTTTGTTGCACTCATTGTATTCGTATTACTTTGTTGCACTCATTGTATTCGTATTAGTTTGTTACACTCATTGTATTCGTATTACTTTGTTGCACTCATTGTATTCGTATTCGTTTGTTGCACTCATTGTATTCGTATTACTTTGTTGCACTCATTGTATTCGTATTCGTTTGTTACACTCATTGTATTCGTATTCGTTTGTTACACTCATTGTATTCGTATTAGTTTGTTACACTCATTGTATTCGTATTAGTTTGTTACACTCATTGTATTCGTATTCGTTTGTTACACTCATTGTATTCGTATTCGTTTGTTACACTTATTGTATTCGTATTAGTTTGTTACACTCATTGTATTCGTATTAGTTTGTTACACTCATTGTATTCGTATTAGTTTGTTGCACTCATTGTATTCGTATTAGTTTGTTACACTCATTGTATTCGTATTAGTTTGTTGCACTCATTGTATTCGTATTAGTTTGTTACACTCATTGTATTCGTATTAGTTTGTTACACTCATTGTATTCGTATTAGTTTGTTACACTCATTGTATTCGTATTAGTTTGTTGCACTCATTGTATTCGTATTAGTTTGTTGCACTCATTGTATTCGTATTAGTTTGTTACACTCATTGTATTCGTATTAGTTTGTTGCACTCATTGTATTCGTATTAGTTTGTTACACTCATTGTATTCGTATTAGTTTGTTGCACTCATTGTATTCGTATTACTTTGTTGCACTCATTGTATTCGTATTAGTTTATTACACTCATTGTATTCGTATTACTTTGTTGCACTCATTGTATTCGTATTAGTTTGTTACACTCATTGTATTCGTATTACTTTGTTGCACTCATTGTATTCGTATTCGTTTGTTGCACTCATTGTATTCGTATTACTTTGTTGCACTCATTGTATTCGTATTAGTTTGTTACACTCATTGTATTCGTATTAGTTTGTTACACTCATTGTATTCGTATTCGTTTGTTACACTCATTGTATTCGTATTCGTTTGTTACACTTATTGTATTCGTATTAGTTTGTTACACTCATTGTATTCGTATTAGTTTGTTACACTCATTGTATTCGTATTAGTTTGTTACACTCATTGTATTCGTATTAGTTTGTTACACTCATTGTATTCGTATTAGTTTGTTGCACTCATTGTATTCGTATTAGTTTGTTGCACTCATTGTATTCGTATTAGTTTGTTACACTCATTGTATTCGTATTAGTTTGTTGCACTCATTGTATTCGTATTAGTTTGTTACACTCATTGTATTCGTATTAGTTTGTTGCACTCATTGTATTCGTATTAGTTTGTTACACTCATTGTATTCGTATTAGTTTATTACACTCATTGTATTCGTATTACTTTGTTGCACTCATTGTATTCGTATTAGTTTGTTACACTCATTGTATTCGTATTACTTTGTTGCACTCATTGTATTCGTATTCGTTTGTTGCACTCATTGTATTCGTATTACTTTGTTACACTCATTGTATTCGTATTAGTTTGTTGCACTCATTGTATTCGTATTACTTTGTTGCACTCATTGTATTCGTATTAGTTTGTTACACTCATTGTATTCGTATTAGTTTGTTACACTCATTGTATTCGTATTCGTTTGTTACACTCATTGTATTCGTATTCGTTTGTTACACTTATTGTATTCGTATTAGTTTGTTACACTCATTGTATTCGTATTAGTTTGTTACACTCATTGTATTCGTATTAGTTTGTTACACTCATTGTATTCGTATTAGTTTGTTACACTCATTGTATTCGTATTAGTTTGTTACACTCATTGTATTCGTATTCGTTTGTTACACTCATTGTATTCGTATTCGTTTGTTACACTTATTGTATTCGTATTAGTTTGTTACACTCATTGTATTCGTATTAGTTTGTTACACTCATTGTATTCGTATTAGTTTGTTGCACTCATTGTATTCGTATTAGTTTGTTACACTCATTGTATTCGTATTAGTTTGTTGCACTCATTGTATTCGTATTAGTTTGTTACACTCATTGTATTCGTATTAGTTTGTTACACTCATTGTATTCGTATTAGTTTGTTACACTCATTGTATTCGTATTAGTTTGTTGCACTCATTGTATTCGTATTAGTTTGTTGCACTCATTGTATTCGTATTAGTTTGTTACACTCATTGTATTCGTATTAGTTTGTTGCACTCATTGTATTCGTATTCGTTTGTTGCACTCATTGTATTCGTATTAGTTTGTTGCACTCATTGTATTCGTATTACTTTGTTGCACTCATTGTATTCGTATTAGTTTGTTACACTTATTGTATTCGTATTAGTTTGTTACACTCATTGTATTCGTATTACTTTGTTGCACTCATTGTATTCGTATTAGTTTGTTGCACTCATTGTATTCGTATTAGTTTGTTGCACTCATTGTATTCGTATTACTTTGTTGCACTCATTGTATTCGTATTAGTTTGTTACACTTATTGTATTCGTATTAGTTTGTTACACTCATTGTATTCGTATTACTTTGTTGCACTCATTGTATTCGTATTAGTTTGTTGCACTCATTGTATTCGTATTAGTTTGTTACACTCATTGTATTCGTATTCGTTTGTTACACTCATTGTATTCGTATTAGTTTGTTACACTTATTGTATTCGTATTAGTTTGTTACACTCATTGTATTCGTATTACTTTGTTGCACTCATTGTATTCGTATTACTTTGTTGCACTCATTGTATTCGTATTCGTTTGTTACACTCATTGTATTCGTATTCGTTTGTTACACTCATTGTATTCGTATTAGTTTGTTACACTCATTGTATTCGTATTAGTTTGTTACACTCATTGTATTCGTATTAGTTTGTTGCACTCATTGTATTCGTATTAGTTTGTTACACTCATTGTATTCGTATTAGTTTGTTGCACTCATTGTATTCGTATTAGTTTGTTACACTTATTGTATTCGTATTAGTTTGTTACACTCATTGTATTCGTATTAGTTTGTTGCACTCATTGTATTCGTATTAGTTTGTTGCACTCATTGTATTCGTATTAGTTTGTTACACTCATTGTATTCGTATTACTTTGTTGCACTCATTGTATTCGTATTAGTTTGTTACACTTATTGTATTCGTATTAGTTTGTTACACTCATTGTATTCGTATTACTTTGTTGCACTCATTGTATTCGTATTCGTTTGTTACACTCATTGTATTCGTATTCGTTTGTTACACTCATTGTATTCGTATTAGTTTGTTACACTCATTGTATTCGTATTAGTTTGTTACACTCATTGTATTCGTATTAGTTTGTTGCACTCATTGTATTCGTATTAGTTTGTTACACTCATTGTATTCGTATTAGTTTGTTGCACTCATTGTATTCGTATTAGTTTGTTACACTTATTGTATTCGTATTAGTTTGTTACACTCATTGTATTCGTATTAGTTTGTTGCACTCATTGTATTCGTATTAGTTTGTTGCACTCATTGTATTCGTATTAGTTTGTTACACTCATTGTATTCGTATTAGTTTGTTACACTCATTGTATTCGTATTAGTTTGTTGCACTCATTGTATTCGTATTCGTTTGTTGCACTCATTGTATTCGTATTAGTTTGTTGCACTCATTGTATTCGTATTAGTTTGTTGCACTCATTGTATTCGTATTCGTTTGTTGCACTCATTGTATTCGTATTAGTTTGTTACACTCATTGTATTCGTATTCGTTTGTTACACTCA
Source organism: Melanostigma gelatinosum (assembly GCF_949748355.1). NCBI lineage: Eukaryota > Metazoa > Chordata > Actinopteri > Perciformes > Zoarcidae > Melanostigma > Melanostigma gelatinosum. Next base: position 31,183,189 of record NC_136635.1, read on the forward strand.
TTGTATTCGTATTAGTTTGTTGCACTCATTGTATTCGTATTACTTTGTTGCACTCATTGTATTCGTATTACTTTGTTGCACTCATTGTATTCATATTCGTTTGTTACACTCATTGTATTCGTATTCGTTTGTTGCACTCATTGTATTCGTATTACTTTGTTGCACTCATTGTATTCGTATTAGTTTGTTACACTCATTGTATTCGTATTACTTTGTTGCACTCATTGTATTCGTATTAGTTTGTTGCACTCATTGTATTCGTATTACTTTGTTGCACTCATTGTATTCGTATTCGTTTGTTACACTCATTGTATTCGTATTCGTTTGTTACACTCATTGTATTCGTATTAGTTTGTTGCACTCATTGTATTCGTATTACTTTGTTGCACTCATTGTATTCGTATTACTTTGTTGCACTCATTGTATTCGTATTACTTTGTTGCACTCATTGTATTCGTATTCGTTTGTTACACTCATTGTATTCGTATTAGTTTGTTGCACTCATTGTATTCGTATTACTTTGTTGCACTCATTGTATTCGTATTACTTTGTTGCACTCATTGTATTCGTATTACTTTGTTGCACTCATTGTATTCGTATTCGTTTGTTGCACTCATTGTATTCGTATTAGTTTGTTGCACTCATTGTATTCGTATTAGTTTGTTGCACTCATTGTATTCATATTAGTTTGTTGCACTCATTGTATTCGTATTACTTTGTTGCACTCATTGTATTCGTATTCGTTTGTTGCACTCATTGTATTCGTATTAGTTTGTTGCACTCATTGTATTCGTATTAGTTTGTTGCACTCATTGTATTCATATTAGTTTGTTGCACTCATTGTATTCGTATTACTTTGTTGCACTCATTGTATTCGTATTAGTTTGTTGCACTGATTGTATTCGTATTACTTTGTTGCACTCATTGTATTCGTATTCGTTTGTTACACTCATTGTATTCGTATTCGTTTGTTACACTCATTGTATTCGTATTAGTTTGTTGCACTCATTGTATTCGTATTACTTTGTTGCACTCATTGTATTCGTATTACTTTGTTGCACTCATTGTATTCGTATTCGTTTGTTGCACTCATTGTATTCGTATTCGTTTGTTACACTCATTGTATTCGTATTAGTTTGTTGCACTCATTGTATTCGTATTCGTTTGTTACACTCATTGTATTCGTATTAGTTTGTTGCACTCATTGTATTCGTATTCGTTTGTTGCACTCATTGTATTCATATTCGTTTGTTACACTCATTGTATCGTATTCGTTTGTTTCTGTACGTTTGCTCTGGTTTATGCTCTTAGATGCTTGTTTGAAAAAGGAGATGCACTTATGACTTCTGGTGAATAGTTCTCTTAGTAAGCCTCTTATGGGATGGCAATGATTTGTCCAGGTATTAGCAAACTCTCAGGGTTACCAGGGATCCTGTATGGATTGTGAAAAAAAAACTATAAAGTTTTTTTCACAATTTTGATTGCAAAACGTATGAAAATACAAATAAATGCAAATCATTTTGTCGTTTGGCAGTGACCATGGTATAAGCAGGACAATGCCCCTCGAGGAGCCCATTATAAGTGATTAACGGACTCGACTGTCCCCCGCACACTGGCCTACTTCCTCTTGTTTCTGTTTCTGTCTCTTATTATTCTTTTGTCTGCATTGGAGTAAATGGATTCTGCTAATTGTCATATGTGTTAGTAGCAGAAGGACGTTTTAAAAGCTACTGACATTCGATTCAGTTTGGAATAATTAAAAAACAGATTACATTTTCGAATACAAAGGAGGTGAATGAAATTAGTTGGTGCTCCCAGCGCTGAGAAATCCCCATCACTCGGGAAAAAACACGTTTTTTTACGAACATTTTCCATTGAAACTTGGTCTGTTGAGTGATGTAGTCTGGAGGAATGTCATCACCATCAGTGCTGCTGGTGGCTGACACAGATTGTGTTTTCCTTCCCTCATTGGCAGGTCTGAACAGGAAGGTTGCCTTGAGTGATATTTGAATTACATCTCAATCTAATGGATATCCATTCACGCCACTGGCTCAACACTGGAACCATTTATATTAAGAAAACCGAACCCAATTACATGCTTTGCCCAGAGATATGCATGATGGATCCTTTGCATGAGCTTCATAGTTTACAGAATCTGAATGGAATCGCTGTTAGTATTTCCACAACGTCCGGAGCATTATTATGATTCATAAACACGGGAGGTCGAAGTTTTACACTGTTTCACTGTTCTTTCATGAACTGATCCTTCTATTAATCTGAAGGAATGTGGATGCAGTGTGACCCGTCTTTCATGCTTTATTTACAGCAACCAAACAATCACTCAGTTTATCTTCACATCCAAGCAGAAATGCCGTCCGATTCCTCGACATCATTCTTTGCTCCATCCATTTGGATTCAGCCACTAACATCTCAGAGGAGATTCCTCATATTCTTCTCAGTGTCCAGCCACCACAACCCTGGAGACAGAATCTCTAAACTGATTAAAGAATGTTGAAATAGAAATGCTCTGAATTCTGTGTTGACCAAGTTGATTCAACAGCAATCACATATCATGAATGCAAAAAGCCTCCGTCAATCTGTGGTTTCTAATAATACAGACACAGTATGTTAATAGCGTTTCTAACTCTTTCTATGCAAAGCACATAACCAATTACATTGTTATAATTGTGCTAGTGCAAGAAATAGCACTCACATAGTCATGTTTTTTTCTTCATGTATTTTTAGATGTTGTTGGTTGATGTAATTGTCTGCCCTGCTTCTGGAAGTTATCACTACACCCCGATGTTACTGACGTACATTATCAGACGCCTCGTTTTACAAACTGACTTCATGGGAAAGAATAACTGGTCAACCGGCTCACACCTGACTTTTCATTAAAGGTTGGTATCTGATATATTTACCAATAAAATGTATTTTATAACATTCTTGTTAAGTCTTTGTTTTTGTCAATCTTGCTTCATTATCCAGTGTTTGCCATATAAAAGAGGATAACACCGTTGGTGTTGTCTAAACATGTAAACATGCTTTACCATCAGCCTGTGTGATTGACCATTGACCTCCATTGACCTCCACCATTCACCCATCAGAGAGGATCCATATGTCCATCAACTCCTTTCACTGGGGAGGAATTCAGCAATATTGTGTAAAAAAAACAAAAACAAGAAACGCTTTAGCCCAGCAGCATTCCACAATGAACACTTTTCATTCACTATTGACTTGTTTTTATTGCAGGCTAGATTGCCTCCGGCGCTGAGCGAGGGGACCATTACACTGCTGCTTGTCTCCTATCTCGTCCACAAAGCTTGTCCCCTTTCAAATGAGCTCTTCAGTCTTTTATGGCTGTGGATTCAGACTTCCGGGACAAAATGCAAAGCACGTATCTGCCGGCTTCATGCCACATGTGTCAGCGAGCCGGATCTGCTCAGCAATTCCATTTCATTCTTTTCATCATTTTGAATAAGCATGGCTTTTTGTCACAGCTGGATGCTTCGCTTTCATGCGTCACAGTTTGTGGTGAAGCCCAGCAGAACTGAATGAACTATAAAACAAGCTGAGGTGTTAATGCGTGCAGCAGTGGCGAGTCCAACTTTAAGAAAGGCCAGTTGAGGAAAAGAGTTTCTGAAACAATTTCAGCTTTAAGAACAAAACATGTTTTGGCTCCAGAAATGTTCCCCTCTCATGCTGAGGGTTGTGCTCTTTGTGATATTTTGCCTTTGGCTCCACCTCCAGCAGGAGTTTTCCATTCAACTGTCATAAGCGGAGGAGAGAGTTTATTTGTTGTTGTTTGGTAAACTGATGTCACAAAATACCGCACGACTCCTGGAAGCAAAAAGGATCTCAAGGGTTCAATCGTGTGTTGACTGAAAGTACATTACAAGTGGAGAATGCACCTTATGCACACATACAATGATACTCACACAGTGTGTGTGAAATGTAATGTTCTTAAAGGTACTTTGTTACACTATATTTGGGAATGTGAACACATTAGGACCCTTTGGAAAGATGTGACTTGTAGGAATATGAATGTATCATACCAGCCATCACGTTTAGACTACATTTACATCCTGAAGATGTCCGACTGAAAGGAAAGGAATATTCATCAGACATGGACGTCTTACACGGAAAACGTCTTATTGCAATAGCAGAAGAACTCTAATGTACCAAGTATAAAGAAAGGTTAGGAAATATGTCAATGGAAAAGATGAATTATAGGTAGAATGTTTTGAGGAAGTCCCTTTACATCTTTTCATGAACATTGTGGAGTTAAAGATGTGAGAAGGGAGAAGTTATGCTTTATTGTGACGTATTACAAAGCTGTATGTATGTGCGCGTGTGTAATATATGCTTATTTTATGTGGCGGTTGAATTGGGTTTTTACTCAGCAAGTCAACTTGGTCAGAGATTTCATATTCAAAAGAGTGAAACACCTGATACGACATCCGTTTGGTGCAGTTCGTGTGAGGGATTTGAAAAGAAGTCAGACAAAAGTGTCTGCAGGTGTTTGTGTGCCACACATTCTTCTTCTTAAAACGTTACATTTATGTAAAAGTGGACCATAACCATGTGCAGTTCCTTAAAACGGAGACTTGTGGCTCCAGCAGCGAGTCGAATCCCCACAGAGCTCCATGTGGACATGAGCAGCTTCACAGCAGAAATCAACCTGTTTGTTCACAGCCTGGTCCAAGGAACGCTTTTGGTCTCTATCGCTTGTGTTGGACCTCCAGGTGATGCGGTGGTTCATGTTTACACTTGAGCTTCTATCTTCATCTTTTGAACTTGTTTTCACTGATATCCTTCAAACACATGTAGAGTCTGTCTGCTGCTCTCTGAAATGTACAAAGATGAGATCATATTTCCACAGTGAGTGCAGTTCGTGACAGTGTGGGCTCTGTAGTTTGCAAAGGGCCAATGAAATGTAACGACGTCAACATAAAGAAGGAAATCCAACCAAAACATGTGTGTTGATAAATGCGTTTATTGAACATGAAACACTTCACATGCTTACAGTAAACAAGAAGTCAGCAATACAAATCCATGCTCATCAGGCAAGAGCTGCCAAAACAACAGCAATGCATGATGGGTATGAATGACGACACGACAACGGGATGAGAGTCATGGTTTGTTGTCAGTGCCGATGCTGTGAAGGATGTTTGGAGACGCCGAGTTCGTGAGAAGAAGAAGTCCTCGTGCTTCAGATGCACTTGAGCAGGTAGGAGTTGCAGTTGGCTCCTCTGCCGCAGTCACAGAGCTTCCCGATGCGAGGCCCGAACTTCATGGCGCACCGGGCACCCATCCCACACTGAGGGGAGGGGGGGGGGGAGGTTACTCACACATATACAGTCAGGTACTTTGCATAAAAAAAGGTTGCAAAAACTCCAGAAAGTGCAGTGAAGTTTGGCAACGTCGTAATGTATATATTCTACATTCCCTTCATGTGATTTGTGTTAATGTGTGTGACATAAAGACACATTAGAATAGGCCTCACCATTAATGACCCCCCCCCCCCCTCTAATTAGAGCTGGGCAGCGATATCTTGATTAGTCTGTGATTGCATTGAGTGAAAGACTGTTGTTGGCATTTTCTTGTTAACTTTTAATTACCTGCGCGGTATCTTTTGCTAACTGGCTCAATTAAAGATCAGTGGAGTTTTGTTCAACAGATCACTGAATTACATTCTGCCTTTCAGTATCAGGAAATGCATCGACGGTGCATTAAGAGCTGCGTCACGTGAATACAGAGAATAAAGTGAAGTTACCAGTGCGATGCTTCCTCTTTTCTCCGTGGAGGGAATCCGATTACGCATCCTGCCCAGCAGAGCCTCCAGCGCTTCCATCTGTCAGAAAGCAAAGAGAAAGTGTCAAACCAGAGCACGTGCATCTGATTAACTCTTAAATATCCCCCTCAGTATCACATGTATAATCTATAACTCTTCGTTGAAGCTATAAGACACCTTTAAACCCAAGATGGCGTGTCTTTCGTAGCTAAAGTAGATATTCTGGATGTCTTGTTCATCATTTTCCCACCGGATACATTCGGTTCACTTGGAGTTAACACAATGGGTTTGAACATGAACAGCTGCACTGAGTGTAAAAGGTTCGTCAGTGAATATTTTCAATAAAAGTCCATGTATCTCTATGAGACTAGTGGGGGAAAAACATCAAAAATACACATTTAGATGTTTATTGTATCTCTTTGTCTTTTTGCTCCTGTAGATTTGTCCTCAATTCACCAACAGTTACCATCAGATAATGCCTCATTTGCATATTCAAACATAACATTTTAGAAAACTTGTAACACAAAAAACAATTGTCTTAATGTGAGTAATCAACGGTAGAAGTTTCATGTTGCTATCTAGTTATTTATTGTATCTGTCTTCCTTTAAAAACACACATTTAACAGTTATTTGAAATGTTTTCTGCACGTCTATTTCCTCTAAAGCTACATGACGAAACCTCTAAAGCTGAACTAAATAACAGGATGCATTTGGTTTTCCTATGAAATGCAAATAAAAGAAACGTTGAAATGTTGACACATCTTTGCAAAAACCTTTTAAAAAAAGGTTATTTATTCTGCCAAGATTTCGGGAAACGTGACCAAAGTGTCGTCGGTGATCTCAATCTGTGGATTCCTCCATAAACTAACATCAGTGCAGCTGTTCACATACTGACCAGGTCTCTGTCTGCGGCCGGCTCGGGTTTGTCCAGTCCGAAGTCCTCTGCGGAGACTTCCTGGGACGACTGGCCGCGACACATGACGCACAGCAGGCCGACAAACAGCAGCATGCGGAGCGTCCCGGAGCTGTCCATGGTGCTGGTCCCGGTGGTGGGTGGAGGAAGAGGAGGAGGCAGATCAGGACTGGAGAAGAAGAAGAGGGGTCGCAGCAGGTCCACTGGAGATTCTCCCTCCACCCACCGGACCTGCATGCTCTCTTATACGGACCCGTTAAGCCCCGCCCGAGAGGCCACATGCAGGAGAGTGTAGTCGGCAGAGGTGGATAAACCCAACAACACTCCTGTTGTATTGTCTAGTTACAGTTAGAACATATGAACACGACTGCATGAGGCCGAGCTCTCCAGAAAACAGTTCCATCAGGAGTTCATATGGAACAAGGAGACACCTGGTCACGTGACGTGGCCTTAAATGAGGTTTTCACTCTTTATTAAACACCTTAGAGCGCCAAAAAACTCATTAAAACACCATCATTTATTACAACGAATACATTATTTATCTGCCTGAAGTCATCATTATGAATGAGTTAATCAGTGTTAACGAACAAACATCACCGTGAAAACCCATTACATCAATACACTTATTTTTTATATTACAAGTTTTCTGAAATTGTTATGTTTAAATATGTAAATGAGGCATTGTTTAATGGTGATTTAGGGAGTGCGTTAGTGACAGTGTGGTCTCATGGTAACGTAGCTCTGACAGAGTGGCAGCGAGGGGCGGGGCTTAAAGAAGGGCCAATTATATCTTGACAATTTAATTATAATCTGATTGCCCAATTTCTAAAGATGGATTCTGGTCTGATTATAATTACTTATTTGTTGTGCTCTGAACACTTAATCTCAATTTAAATGTAATCTGATTCTAAACACTGAACCTCCTCTAATGAAACATTCGTCACGAGCTGTTCAATCAGCCCCACAAAATGTGAAATACAGTTGACTTTTATACTCAGTTAACTGTTCAACTCAATTGTTTCCATGATATTGAGTTCATTCTATTTGTATTGTTAGTCATATATTCAGTGTAAATGTGTTTTAAATGAAATATGTAATGTTTAAATGTTTAATGCGAAATCTGTGCAATCTGCCTGTGAACTGTTGTCAGGTTTGTTTTGGCTCTGCTGTGTATGCCAAATTAAAAGTGTATTTACTGGTGTGACTGTAACTAAATAAAGGTTTCAGCATGTTTTAAAATGTTGACTGTATAATCTTAACTTAACGACCACTTACTGTTTCTGGAGCTCTGGTCAAATGTTCAACCCAAAGGGAGAATATATGTGATAAGATAAAGAACAGTTGAATACCTGTGATGAAGAAGTCCGTTGATGTGGTGAAATTAAACTTCTTATTTATTATTAATAAAATAAAACCTCCTCATGCACTTAATGTCACATTATGATGCTCTTTGTCTGCTTTTATTATTCTTGCAGGTTGAGTCACAAGAGTCAGAAGAGCTTTAACTGACACATCCACATCATTATTTTCTTTTTATTGCATTTTAAGAAATTATACAGATACAAAAAAACATAATTGTGTTAACAATAAAAATGTTTTAATCATTTTTTTCTGAGTTAATTTGAGGTATAATAATAATAATATAAGTAGCGTTTTAAGTTAAATCAAAACAAATAAAATAGGATCATATAAAAATAATAATCAATTAAACAGAGGTGAGAGAAAAAAATAAAATAACTGATTACATAAATAAACGATTATTTGAATTACATTTTTTATTGCATTTAAATAAATCATACAAAGCATACAAAAATAAAAAATAAAGTTTTATATTAAGTTTTTCTAAATTAAATTAAACTAATTGAAACAATAAAATAAAGTAGCTGATTACATAAAGACATCATTATTTTTCAAATTATCCATTTGGTTGTTTTTTATGGTTTCTTCTCCATCTTTTGACTAATCTACAAAATCATTTTCAAATCCAGATTATTTTTCATCCACTGAGCTTTTAGTATGTTTTGGAAAGTGAACCACACATCCTGCCCCCGTGAAGGTCCTCGGACCACCGTTTGGAAACCGGTTCCAGGCGCATGTCTCTATCGGCCAGCAGGGGTCGCTGCGCCTGCAGTTTTGGCCGCTCTGGAGGCCGCAGAGCTCCGTTTCCTGAAACGCATACTTCAGGATTAGGAAGAACACACCCAGTGACATCAGTGAGGTTTGAAGAAGACGAAAAAGTCTCCAGTCAAGCTGCGCAGAGAGGAACTACAGGGCCGAGAGGTCCTCCCGGGTTTCTGTCGCTGTCTAGTGCTTTTTTTATTTATTTGAAGCTGCGGAGAGTTTGGGAACCAAAGTGTCCAAACCGTGCGTAAACTTTTAGTTGTTGTTGTGTTGTACTGAAGCGAAGAGCGGAGCGCAGAGAGGAGGATGTCAACTTCTGACGAGACAGACGGGCTCCGGCCGAGATATGGCTGTAAGTGTTTCTTCTTCTTGTGCTCACCTTGAGATGCCAGGCGGGCGGCTTCCACCTCTTTACCGCCACAGCTCCCGCATCAGCGCTCTGCTTCATGCAAACGCTCCCAAAACTTCAGGAAAGTTGTTTCTTACAAAGCGCGCGGAGTCGTTTCTTATTTTATTTCTGACAGCATGGTTGCAGCTTAATTATGACTTCCGCGTTTTTATTCTAATGCAGCGCGTGGTGGAGAAGGAACGAGGCCTGCGTTTAGAGTTTACACAACTTTTTATTCTTTTTTTTTTTTTAAGTAACTACAAGTTACATACTTTGTGCCAAATATAGAACATAAGGCAGAATATTCTAAATTAAGAAGTTTTGTATTTCAGTTTTAAATAAAAAAGGAAATACTCAAAAACCACCGCCCATGGATTTAAAGAAACACGTCTAAATGATTGTGGGAGCAAAGTTGATTGGGATTGCACAATAACACTTCACACTCATTTTATTCAGCAAATATGAAAAACAAGAAGTATTTTGCAGAGCTGGCACGTCTTTTTTTTGGGGTAAAACTTCTGCATAAGAGTACGTTTGTCAAGTTTCCACAGTGTGAGATCCTATTTCAAATCAGGATAGACCTGTTGATGATGTGTTGCCGCTCTCCCACCTCAGATGTGACAGGAGGCTGAAATGACCCCCCTCCCCCCCCCCCCCTCTCCATAAATTGGGAGGAAAAACTTCAGTGGGGAACATTTCTCTGCAGGCGGCTCCACTGCAATCTCACAGCCCCCCTCCCCCCCCCAATACCCTGCATTGTTGTATGCATTATATGTATTAATAAGCATGCGGACAAAGCCATGAGCTCATGTGTTCACTGGCCACTAATGGAGAGGCTGGTTTCCTTTGTAAAACACCTCCTGTGTATATATGAGGGGCTCTGGAGAGGCCGGGGGGACTGGATGGAAAGTTTCTCCTGGTTATGCAACCAGGAAGAAGTCAATAAACAGCCGTTTTCTCTCATCAATTACTCTTTCTGCTCTTTCGGTGTAAGTTCAGCCATATGTTTCTTACATTGCGAGCATCCATTCCTGTTTTTTCCGTCCCCAGCCGTCCTGGATGGCGTGGAGCGGCTCACGGCGGAGGAGATGGACGAGCAGCGGCAGCAGAACATGGCCTACGAGTACCTGTGTCACCTGGAGGAAGCCAAACGGTAAGAGCTGGAGGACGCTTGGCCCCGGCGAGCTGGCTGGAGCTCTGCAGGACGCTGAAACCTTGAGGGGATTGAATTATACAGTGAAAGTACGGTTTCTTTGTCCATGTCTTTATGAACTACAGCAACTTCTGGTTGCATGTTACCTGACAAACAGTTCCACACAGTGAGGTATAAAGCTTCTAAACATGGTTAAAAGTGAGCGCGGCTGTCAGATCAGGACTCCCTGAGCAGAGATGTAGTCTGGCAGACATCCAGGTTTATTTTGCCGGTCAGTGACGTGAACATCGGTGTGGTTATTATTATACAGATGCAGCTGAGGGAGGAGACGCTCCTCTTGGCGAGGCTGGTTGTAACACAGAGTCTAAAACGTGCTGAACGTTGGCATTGAGATCACTCATTCTGTGATCTGATCGTTCCACATTAAAGCATCATTTTGACATCTTTTTTTTTTGTCAAAGTCAATTGCATAAAGAAGCTTAGTCCCGCCCCTTCCGGTGTCCCTATAGGTTTATGTTCAGAAGTCAACGGCAAGAGACAAGTTTTTTTTTTTTTCGTTCCAGTTTGAATTGAGTCGTGAATTACACATAATGATGTTTGTCAATAATTTTGCAAATCATGAAAGTCTCAGTTTGAAACCGAACATTTCTCTTCTCGCACGATGTACAACACCAATATAGCCGTTAGCTTGTCTTACGAGCTAGGTGGCTAACTTAGCTTTGTTCAACGCACAAATGGGACGTTAGCTCATCGGATGTGTTTCTATCCAGAGACTCTTTCTCAGCCTGGAAGAGAAAGAAGAATTGAGACCCGTTTGTTGGTGTGAGAACATCAGTTTTATGACAAAATGAGATGTTCTTGTCTTACAAAATTCTCTTTTCAATTGCTCCAAACCAGCTGAAGGAAACTTCTTTTCTTTTTTTGCAGCATTTCAAAAGTTCTCTTAAAATTAGCTTGACAATTGAATGAAAACATGACTAGTGTACGGACCGTTATCTATATTTATAAGTAATGGTTTTATATTTTAGTTCAAAATAAGATTTACTTATGATGGCTTGTATTTAGGATGAACATGATTATTGCTTCCTCCCCTCTTTTTACCCCGACGACTAATTATGCACTTATTAGCCAAAAGAATGCTAACTCAGTAGCCATTAGCCTGTCGAAACATAATTCTATGACGCGTTTACTTTCATTGAGCAAACTGAAATCAGCACCAGCTCACTGGGTTTGCTCAAAAACTGCAAATTCCACCCTGACACGCACACTTCTTGAGGGCGAACCCTGGCTGACACCGCTGATGTGGTGAGAAAAGGGGAATCATGAACATGAAGAGAGTCTAGAGACATTCTGTCACTTCTTTTTTTTTTTTTCATTAATTTCAAACGAGAGCACAGACTGAGGTGTCAGGTGGAGGAACAATGCGTTCAGACTAACCAGGTCGGTCCAGGAGTTTCCTGGAGATCACAGATAGATGATAACAACAGAGCAGGTGAGAGTAGCGGAAAAAACCCGACACTCAGCTATTATTTCTGTGATTAATCAGAGCAGCGTGCACCGTTGCAGCAGCACGGACTCCGGCAGTCACACACCGGAACAGGTTGCTATGACAACTGTGGTTTTCTGTGGCAACAGTGGGAAACACACAAATCAACCGAGCGACCGAGTCACTTCCTGTCACGCACAATCCTTCCTCTTTTGAAGCTGCAAGCCCAGCAGAGAGGTTCCAACCCACAGTCACTGACAGATATCACACACACGGCTGTGAACACGCTCAGTACACACACGCACACACACACTCGCACACACTCGCACTCACACTCGCGCGCACACACACGCACACACGCACACACACTCACTCTCTCTCTCTCTCTCTCACACACACACACACACACACACACACACACACACACACACACACACACAAGTGTGTGTGTGTGTGTGTACTGAGGAACAGACCTCAACAACTCCTTTTTACAAATTCCAAATACTAAATGATAGAAGTTTGAATATAAAGTTACGTTCTACAATCATTCACACATCACAGGAAACATTTTAATGATCATTTTATCTCTTCGTCGAGGAAATCGCATCTCAAAAATTCTCAGAAACATTTCAGGAAATGACATCCATGAACTGGGTCACTTCTTTCTTTTTTTATCCTGCAAAACCTTTCATCTTATTTTCAAAAGAAGCCAAAAAGTTCTGAAATGTTTGATGTCGTCTGAACAGAGAGGCAAAGTCCCGCCCCTTCCTGTTGACCACCATGGGACCTTGTTTTGTAAAGAATATGTACGGTTGTCAACGGTGAGATACAAATAGTTATTTGTCAATTTAACTCTGTATAGGAGAGAAAAACCGAAGTTTACAGGAACTTGTTTACAGTTGGGAAGGTTTTAGTTCAACAAAGGATCAAACGACCTCGAGCGAGAAAACTTATTTTTGCAAGTTTTAATCAAATTTAGCAGTTTCCATACAGCTTTTTTCATATAAAATGCGCATTAACAAATGTGAAAAGTGTGATTCTTTCGCACCTCAATATTGAGTTTTGAGCTGTTCGTCAGAGTCAAACTAGCAGCGGCGAGTGTAAACCTTTATTTATATCTTCATTACTGTGTTCTTGTGGGCCGACAGCGGTTTGTGGATGTGTGCGTGATCACTTTTAATTGTTGTTCATTACTTATCAAACAACAAACCCACAAACTTTCTATTAATTGTTGCTTTAGTCTTCGCCTCTTTTTAGGTAGCATATAAAAACCTAAAATTGTCTGTTACTATTTCTAAGTTACAAAACACTCTACAAAACACACTACAAAATACTCTGGGAGGAATATGGCATGAATAGAAACCACAAAATGAATAAAAAGCTGACAATTAGTTAGTCGTTAGTAGCAGTAGTAGTAATAGTCGTAGTAGTAGTTGTTGTAGTAGTAGTAGTCGTAGTAGTAGTAGTAGTTGTTGTAGTACCAGTAGTAGTAGTCGTAGTAGTAGTTGTTGTAGTATTAGTAGTCGTAGTAGTAGTAGTAGTTGTTGTAGTATTAGTACCGTAGTAGCAGTCGTAGTACTTTTGATGGTTGATGGAGGTTTGATATTTGCCTATAGTTTTTCATCGTTGCGGAGTCTAAACTAACCTTCTTTAGGAGCGGTTTAATAACTGCAGTTTTTATGGCTTGTGGGAAGACACCTGAGAGAAGGGATGTGTTTACAATTTGTAAGAGATCAGTGGTCATGCAGCTTGAAATATTTTTGAAAAAGTGTGTTGGTAGAATATCCAAGCAGCAGGAGGATGACTTCAGATGTTGTATGATGTCTTCTAGGCTTCTACGGTCGATTGAATGAAATTGTGTCATGATATTTGAATGGATGTTATTCAGAGATCGGGACAACACATATCCTGTGGTTGGTGTGGAGGCACTGACTGCTTGTCTAATTTTCTGAATTTTGTCAGTAAAAAAGGAGGCAAATTGATTGCATGCCCAGGTGGATTGGAGCTCAGCAGCTACCGACACTGGAGGGTTTGTTAGCCTGTCGACGGTAGCAAATAAGGCGCGTGTATTGTTCTTGTTTTTGGTTATGATGTCAGAGAAGAATGACTGCCTTGCATTTCTAAGTTCCAAATTATATTTGCGAAGTCTCTCTTTATAGATGTCACAGTGAACCTGGAGATTAGTTTTTCGCCACCTGCGCTCAGCTTTCTGACACTCTCGTTTCTCTATTCTGACCAGCGTAGCATTTCTCCAAGGATATCTTTGCTTACCCGAGACAACCTTCACTTTAGTGGGTGCAATGGCATCAATAATATTTTTAACTTTAGAATTGAAGCCATCTACAAGCTCATTGACTGAGAGGCAAGAGAGGGCTGGTGTGGAGGAGAACTTCTGAATAAATAGTTCACTGGTGTTTTCAGAGATGTAACGCTTTGTCACAACCTTGGTTTGGACATTTGTGTGCAAGGAGATTGCACTCTCAAAGAAAACACAGAAATGGTCAGAGAGTGCAACATCAGTCACAGCAACCTTGGAAATGTTTACACCTTTGGTGATGATTAGGTCCAGAGTGTGCCCCCTGTTGTGGGTGGGTCCTGTCACATGCTGAGTCAGATCATAGTTATCAAGGACACCACATAGTTCTATAGACTCTCTGTCCTGGGGATTATCAACATGGATATTAAAATCACCAACAATAACAACACAGTCAAAATCAATACAGATTACAGACAGCAGTTCAGTAAACTCATCAAAGAAGGTTGCACAGTATTTAGGCGGTCTGTAAATGTTTAGGTATAAAGCTTGATTGGAATTCAGAGCCACATATTCAAAAGAACTAAAATGACCAAAGGACATCTGCTTGCATTGAAGAGAATCATTAAATAAAACAGCAACTCCACCTCCTTTCTTATGAGCTCTTGTTTTGCTCATGAAACTGAAGTTGGGAGGTGTTGATTCAATAAGAACAGCTGCACTGTTATCTTGATTTAACCAAGTTTCAGTTAAAAACAAAATGTCCAGTTTGTGCCAAACAATAAAATCATTGATTAAAAATGTTTTTCCTGACAGAGACCTGACATTTAATAAAGCTAAGTTTAATGTGGTTAAAGCTTTCTTTGCCCAATTTATTTGGACAGGCTGACGAGGAATGTATGCTAAGTTTGATAAGTTAGCAGGTTTACTATTGTTTCTTCGCAGCCTCACCTTTCTTTTTCTATAAACTTGCAGGACAGGAATTGAAATGGCTAGCTGCATACAGGGCCCCGACTTTTCCTGGAGAGAGTCATTGGTGTCATTAGCCTTGTAGCCTGGACCCAGAAGATATCAATTGTGGTACCGTTGAGGAGTGGGGAGAGGAGTGTGTTTGGTTCCAGCAATGACCAGCTTTTCCATGTGGTCAGTGAACTCCAGGTGGGGGGAGGATGGGGAGAGTGTGAGAGAGGATTGCGATCCAAAGTATGGACCCGAAATAGAAGTAGGTGCTGGGGAGGGAGGTAAAGACTCCTCGTCTAGGAAGTCCATACTTTGCAGTCCAAAGTATGGACTTTTAGTAGGTGCTGGGGAGGGAGGTAAAGACTCCGCGTCTGGGAAGGGTGTGGAAAGTGGGAGATCGGAGGCGGTCTCTGATGATGAGGTTGGAGACTCCTCCTTTTGGCTGTCGTTAGGCGGGGGTATCCTTCCCGTAAGGTCTCCATGGCGATGCTGTGTGGTTATCTTGTGTTTAGACTCCTCTTGTATCTTGTCCTTGGCAGTAGGGACAGACGGGTGACGCAGGGAGAAAAACAGGTTCGAGGTAAACAGTTTTACCCCTGACTTGTTCAGGCAAATTCCATGCACTGCAAAAAGATGTCTGCGCTCCCAGAAAAGGTAGAAATTGTTGATAAAATGTACTGAATGGTCAGCACATGCAGTTGACAGCCATTCGTTCAGTGCAAACAGCCTGCTGAATCCTTCATCTCCTCCTCTGACTGGTGGGAGAGGGCCACTGATGAACACCTCAGCCTTGACAGAGCTGACTGTGTTTAACAGATCAATAAAGTCTCGCTTCAGAACTTCAGACTGTTGTTTCACAATATCACAGCTTCCTGTATGCACGATGATGTTTTTCACTGTGGGATAGTCAGCTACGATGTCCAGGAATTTGTCTCTTATGTCAGAGACCATATCTTTCGGAAAGCAGAGTATTTTGGTGTTCTTGCTGCACAGTTTTCTGACATCTTTTACAGCATAGTCACCAACAATCAGAGTCTCAGGCCCAGTCACTAGCTTTGCCTGCGGCCTTTTCTCACATTGACTCTCAGTTCTTACCCTGCTTTGAGGAGATAGCTGCTTATCCAGGTCATCAGATGGAGATTTATGATCCTGCGACAATGGAGCAAATCTGTTTTGAAGTTGTAGGCTTGGTTGTTGTGGAGGTATTTTGCAGGTTTTACTTTCCTGAGCTGTCCTTGGCTTTGTCCGTCTGGGTGCAGGGGTTGAGGAGGAGTTCTGCCCGTGTGCTAGTGCAGGCCAGTCAGTCGCATAAGATTCATTATCTGCTCTCTCCTCCTGTTTCTTGGTAGGCCTGGTTATGCTAGTTAGCTGTGTCTTAGCTTGCATTTGTCAAGTGTTTTGACTCCATGGTAGAGTGGTATCATTCCCACACAGTCCATTTACTTCCGCGTTTACTTCTAGTTGGTAGATTTTTGTTTCCAAGACTGCAATCTTCTGTAGGAGTTTGTAGTAGTCATCCGTGGAGAAGGGAGGCATCTTGCTGCTACTTAGCTTTAACTTAGCTGCTAGTTAGCATGAGCCAACAATCCAAATAGCTCGACGACTTTCTGGATTTGTCTTCACTCAAACGTTGAAGAGTGATATATGTGATATATCTGGCAAGATATATGTGATATATCTGGCAAATTGAAGCAAGAAAATGCACGAAAATGCAAGCAGAGGCAAGAGCAAGCAGCAAAGCGACTGCACTCTCTCATCAAGGTCGAAGCTTGTAGTAGTAGTTGTTGTAGTTGTAGTAGTAGTCGTAGTAGTAGTAGTTGTTGTAGCAGTAGTAGTTGTTGTAGTAGCAGTAGTAGTAGTCGTAGTAGTAGTAGTTCTAGCAGTAGTAGTAGTTGTAGTAGTAGCAGTAGTACTCGTAGTATTAGTAGTAGCAGTAGTAGTCGTAGTAGTTGTTGTAGTAGTAGTAGTTGTTGGAGTAGTAGTAGTAGCAATGACTTTCATGACTTTCTCCTATTCGTAGCCTAATCGCTACACAAGTAAGACAATGATAAAACAGAAGTGCATTTGTTGAATTTGCATCAGCAGGAATGCAAAAGGTTGCAATATGGCCGACATCTTCACACTAGAACTGTGACATCAGGGAAACACTGACCATTAACTTTGACTTTTGAACAGTGGTGGGCCGTCAGGGCCAGCTAAGCCTTCTCTGCTGGCCTAAACAGAATCACAAAGTTAAAGCTATTTTATCGTTTTTCACAAATACACTCCATGTATTATAATTTATAACGAATAACGTTCGCCGGCCGGTGTTCGTTCGCTGCGTTTCTTTTCTTCTTTTTTTTTACATCTGCAGTAACTGTTCATTTGTCTATCGTGTCGTTTTTCATGAATAATATGAATGGCTCGCGCTCTAGTGCTGCAGTGTTGCTGGATTGATTTGTCATGCTTGACATTTTATGTGACTGGTT
The DNA here is from genome assembly GCF_949748355.1 of Melanostigma gelatinosum. Lineage (NCBI taxonomy): Eukaryota > Metazoa > Chordata > Actinopteri > Perciformes > Zoarcidae > Melanostigma > Melanostigma gelatinosum. Next base: position 31,200,726 of record NC_136635.1, read on the forward strand.
CATAATATTTCCCACAATTTAAGCTTCTGCATTTTCAAAATGCACTAGTATTATTCAAACGTATTGGTCGGTTCGTAAGCCTCGTACCAAACGGTTTAATATGAATATGTGTATTATTGCACCAATAGAAACAAATAACCGTAGCTCAGTAGGACAGCACAGAAGGCCCAGGTATAACATGCACGGCCCGCCACTGCTTTTAGCGAAACCTGAAAGATTCGGTGCGTTTGAGAAAACATTGGTGTGAGGAGGGGAACACCTGAGCCTGCAGGGGGGGGGGATGCTGGGAGTGTGTGTCGATGCACACTGGTATGACGGGAATGCCTCTGACAGGTGCACAGCAGGGTGTGTGAGAGTGCAGCTGCAGGAACGCATTGTGGCTCCGTCACTGTTTTAAAATGACTGATGACTGCACTCTCTCTTTCTCTCAGCAGACAGATGCGAACTCTGTGTTATCGCGTTCATTTCCATGTTGCCGACGAGGCTATCACGCCATATTTGAATGCTCTGCGATCTGTTCGTTGCTTTTACAATACGAGATATGTGCTTCAGGTTATGGGCGGGCTGGTCTGATCCGGCATTTGTAGCAATACCTACGAAAGAAACCAGGCAGGTGGTAGTGGAGGTGGATGGGTCCAACAGACGGTTCATTCATCGTTACTGAAGTACTTGTGTACCGGTACTTCAGTAACGGCACTTCCGCGGTTATTTCAACCCAAACGACGATCTTTACCTAAACCTAACCGAGTGGTTTTGTTGCTGGAAAAAGTAAAAACTCACCCCAAAGAAAGCCCCTTTAAATGGGGAAAAAAATTAAGAAACCAATTAATCTGCGAATACTTTTTTTGCTAACTTGTTTAATCTATAATGTTTTCAAATTGCTGATTTTGTCCGACCAATAAAGACGCTACAAAGTGTCACATTGAGGAAGCTGGAATCAGCTTTTTGTCTTTCCATGATAACCGACTCATCGATTATCTTAAATTGCCAGTACTGTCTCTTTAAGATCAGCTGATGGGTTCATTGATGTGTATCCTCTTGACAAACTGACCTTCTATCTATCTGTACGTTATGTGCACTCTCAGGGGCTAATGAGGTTGAAATGGGGGGGGGGGGGGCGGGGTTGATTGTGTGACCTGGTCCGTCTGGTGTAGCAGCATCACTGGACCCACTGGTTCCAGTGATGTCATCACGAATTACAATGAACTTATTTAACTTGCTGAATGAATGAATTAACATTTCCTTTAAAAAACGTCTTATTTGTCTTTACCCACTTTGTCATTATATCCAAATTACTGATGATTTATTTTAAAAAAACTCAATGTGTAAATATTTTGCCAAATAGTCAACTCTACAATATCGAAATCGAGGTATTTACGTATTTATTACGTAATCAAGCAGCCATAGCATAGCATAGAATAGCATAGCATAGAACTTTAACGTCCACCAGGGTGAAACATTGTCTTTATGACGGGTCACCAAAACATAAAATCAGCACAAGAATGTGCACAAAAAGACTTTAAAAGTACAACGTAAAGAAAATACTTTAATTTGAATAAATCACGCTGCTGTAAAAAAATCATTCAGATATCAGCAGTAGAAATAACAGGTGGTGGACTTTGACGTGAAACTAACGACCTTTAGAAACTAGTTCCAGTGTGTTTGTGTTGAGCTTCTCCTCCTCCTCCTCCTCCTCCTCTTCCTCCTCCTCCTCCTCCTCCTCCTCCTCCTCCTCCTCCTCCTCCTCCTCTTCCTCCTCCGTCCCGACCACAGCTGGAGGAGTCCTTGTTCAGACGTGTGAGGTCCTGTGATGAGTAGAGGGAGACGATGATGTGATGTATAATAAGTCGAGTCTGTCTCTCCCATTCCCCAAATACTCCTCATGTACCTCGTCACTGATGGTCTTCATCCTTCCTCCGTCAGCAGTGCCTGTGTTTTCTTTTTCCTTTTCCTGAGAGGGTGGTTCACATTCAGGTCTGGAGGTAAAACGCTGTCTAATTACTGTTTTGTGTAATTTCTTTAAATGACAGGGTTCCCTGTAACCATGGAATTTCATCAAAGTTCAAGGATTCGAGGGAAAATATATCCACTTTTGTAAATTGGTGGTCTTAAAAGTACTTTAAAAGAACAACAACCAAATAATCAAAACACACCCGACTCTCTCTGGTAGAGTCTGTTCTGGTTAAAACACCAGTTTTAGAGTTGTTTTTAAATATACGTGACTTTTACACTTTAGTGGTGCGAAACCTTCCACACTCAGAGACTATTTGACTATTCCAAATACACCGTATACAGTCGAGGTGTCTACATTTGTCTTTTAACAGAATACTTGTATTTACATTGGTATTTGCATGCTCCTGAGCAGACTGATGAATAACGGGAAAAGCTCCTTTTCCCGTCTGGTCGTGACTGTGGGAGAAACACAAAGACAGATTGAGGCTGCGATGGCAAACTCTCGCTTCTTTGTGTCGAAAAATACTCGAGCAGAGCTGCAGTTTGATTCAGAAAAAAACACACAACATGCAAATGAGTTACATGAATCTGCACTGCATCCTGCCGACAGGACAAAGCCTCGTGATTCCATCTGTGTGAAACATCAGTTACTTATTAGAGAACAGCAGCGCAAACTAAATAGCACGGTGAGAAGAAACCCGTTGTATTTTATGAACATGTTTTATGTCTTTTGTGTGTTTGGTTCAGTATCACTTAAAGATATTGTGACTTCATGATGGGGAGCCTGGGACCAGGACTGTAAATGTCTTATTTAAGTGTTTAAATATGATTCTGTTCAGTGTTATGACACAGATGCATTGCATCTTCATTGAGTTTGCTGACTATAATAATAATAACTTTTTTATATGAAACCTTTTTAAAAGCAGAGTTGACAAAGTGAAAGCAGAACACAATCTACAACAACAGAAAGACATAAAGACAAACCCGAGGTCACATTCAAACACAGATGAACTACAACAGATAAGACAATAAACAACACATCACGACAGCCGGACACCAAAGAGCTTATTCAGGTTAAAGTGAACGGAACAATGCTGTTGACCTGACGGTGTTCTCTCCACAGTCCCGTCATGTCACAGCGTCACAGTGTTTGTGTGACCGCTGAACTGAAAGAAACACGATCTGTTTTGAGTGAATGTTGACAAACGGCTGAGTCACAGAAAACACATGCACTTTTTAAAACGTGTGTGTGTGTGTGTCAAAGTAAGTGACACTAAAGAATGATCAGCATTGAGCCCGCGGCGAGATCCTTGATGCTGTTTGGAGGAATGGCACAAACAGCACGGCTGTATTGTTATTGGGTTACGCCATTGACAGTTGACAGTTAGATATTGCTTTGTTTTGTTTTGGAATTATTTGATTTCTTGGGTTTACGTTTAGTTTTGTTGTTGTTGTTTTCTTGAAATCAAAATGAGTTGAAACACTCCTTTTAAAGCGACGGTTGGTGCTCTTGAGAAAGAGTTTTTAAATGATCAACCTAAAAACACAGCAGTACTGCCAACTCTTTCCCAGTGAAAGCAGCTGGCAGCATTAATTAGTTTCAAAAGTTGCCAAGTCCCGCCCCTTCAGGCCCCCCTCCGAAGCCACTCCCCTAAAATGATCATAATGAAAAGCTACATTTTGGTTTGTTTGGAGAATCTGTATTTTAACATAACACTAGATATTGATTTTGTAAATATGGATGATGCACAAAAACTGAGATGTGAAACGTATAAATGAAGCAGTTATGAGGAGAAAAGAAAACCGCTCTTTACTGAGCTAGTCTGGAGAAATGTAATCGTTTGTGTCTTGTTTGTGTTTGTGTAAGACTGGAGGACGTAGACAAAATGAATGAATGATAGTTGTTCGTATTCACAGTTGTCTTTCGGCAGGTAGCCCTTCCAATCGTTTTATTCTGGGCCAAAGGAAGTTATTGGACGGGTTTATTATTAATAGCCACAGATACCAGATAGTTTTTAATATATTGAAACATTTTTGAAGAAGATTTCCAACCGTGGCTTTGAGATCCGTCTGCTTACATTGAGTTTGATGCCATTTACAAAGTGGTGAGAAATAGGGTTGCATACTGTGAATAGAGATCCCGGTACTGACCGGGATGCTCTACCTGCAGGAACCCGTGATTTTAACATGTGTGTGCTCCTGTGATTGCATCTTTGAGACTGTTGTACCTCCTACTGTTCTCCATGCTGCTGTCGTAGCTAAACACTGTAGTGTGACTTTGACATGCAGCTATTACAGTATTCAGACTGGATCAGCCTTTCAGCTGCAGACCGACACAGAAAAGCCGTAAACGTATCACCATGTATTAAGTTTTGACACGTTTCAACACACCCTGTCACTACTTGCGTCACTGCTTCTTTCAAGTTTGGGAAGCATGCTGGATTGCGGAGCGTCTCCGTGTTTTAATCCTCCCTGAAAGGAACCGTTTGCATAAAGAGACGGCTGTGACAGAGCGAGATAATCAGATAATCCTTCACAGCAAACGGAGATAATCTCTGTTTTATCTTTACTCCATCATGCAGGAGAGTCTTTCATCCTCAGGGTTAGATATGAAGGATGTCATCGCACTCACAACACTCGTGAGAAGTTGATTAGGTGAATTCATGTTCACGGCGGGGTTCGACATTAATGCTTCCCTGCTTGGGCGGGGCAAGTAAACTCTGTGTTCGGGCAAGTGCAATGCCTCATGCAGTTGCACAATCGGGCAAGTGGCAAATGGATGTGATCTTTATTAGGGGCTGATAACCACGACAAAATACACGAGCAGGCGACCCGCATTAATGCCGTCTAGTTGTTACAGTTGGCTCACCGCAGTTTTTATTGTGTAAAACATTCTAACTGTAGCGACATCAGTTTTAAGCTCGGTCCTCTCAATGTCACTCTTCACTGCGCGACCGGCTCAGTTCCTCCTCGAGCTCCGGCCATTTGCCTGTAATTTCCTGTTTTCAAACAGTTTCCAAAGACTCTTGTGTACAGCCGCTGCTGCAATGAATGTGATGTAATCTCGTGTCCCCACATTGTTTTGCTACGAGGAGAACAATGTGGCCCAAGAGTGATACGATCTGTCCTCGGGGGCCTGAGGCTATGCGGCGACTCCAGATGAAACGTCAGGGTTTCATTTATTCCTTGATGCCCATGAATGTCTGTGCTGAATGTAATGACGATTCATCCAGTATCTGTAAACCAGCCAAACCAAATTACAGTAAATTACTGGCAGCAATATCTACAGTAAGCTACTGTAATCACAGCATGTCAGTGGCAGCATGTACAGTATATCTCCTGTCTGGGAGAAATACAGTAACTTATTGTAATCTAAATGTACACTAACGTGTCAGTGGTAAGCAGTAAATAACTGTGAAAAGAAACGGTTGGGTATGAATCCCAGAATGCATTGCTTTAATACAGTAGGTCACTGTTAGAGTTTCACCGTAGATTTACATGGAAGTGCCACGACGATGCCTTCGAGGTCCACGTCTGCCCCGCTGCAGGCCGTATTCTGGTTGCTGTGTAAACGTTACCTGCCGAGGCCTCCCAGGACTCGCACTCAGTCAACAGTTGAGAATGTGGGAATGAAAGGGAAGAGGGATCGGTGCTCCATAAAGGGCCTGCAGGCCCCGCCCCTCCTCCACAGACTCTCACCTGGCCGTCTGTGAAACCTGAGACCACAAGTGACTCTTCCCGGGTGGATATCCGTCACAGCCCCGGGATCGGTTTTTGAATCGGTCACGGTGACGAAACTCGTCAGTGGCTGAGAGCTGACACAGGAATGACTCACATGAAAAAAAAAGTGTTTGTATAAATGAGCACGTATGACTTTCTATAACCTTATTTCTGCACGATGTTTACTGAAACTAAATTTGAACAAATTACTCATTTTCAAAGAAGTCCATTTGTAAGAAAAAGGCCCCAGAGCTCATGTAAGAAATTTGAGCAAAGAACTGTGTTCAGTAGATATAATAAAAGTGTTTAATGATTCATAATTAAGAATTCATAATGAGTCATAATCATAAGTGTCATAAGTGTTATAAGTCATAAGTGTTAACTTTTTTTATTGATTATTTGCTTAAATTTGTGGTTCCCATCATTTTTCACCCTGTGTACTCAGATATTACGGCAATGTGTACTACGTCGATGATTTTGATTCTCGCTGATGAGGTAGATTATCCAGTAAAGAGAACAGCAAAAGCAGTGTATAGGCGGATACAATCCCCATCAATCAGTCCTTGTGACCCTAGAAGTGTGTGTTGGTGTCTTGATCTGCAGAGACCCTGCTGCCCTCTGCCTGTATATTTTCTTATTTTGCTTTGTTGGGGACGTTTCTGGCCGGCGGTGACAAATAAACGACAAGAAAAGGCGAATTTCTCACGTGCGAATATATGTCTCGGGCTTTTATTGTGAAAAGTAAGAATGGAAGGAGTGGATCTGGTCTCCGCTGCCTTCGTCGAGTTGAAAGGAGTAATAAAGTTTTGCCGTCTTGATGAAGCGTTTCCACCAAAAAAAGTACTCAATAGTTTTAAGAAATACATTGGCGTGCAAATTAAAAACACAAAAAGGCATTTACTGTCTTTATGAATAGTAGAATATCAAGATAATCAGTCTTGATTTGTACTGAAAGAGGTTTTTCTCACAAGCTTTCGCCAAAGGTTCACGAAGAGGTCAAAGCTGGTCACCAGCTGTGGAGGAGAAAAACAGCCCTAAACATGCTCGATTATTTCCTCCACTGCAACACAGCGAGCGAGGAGCTCGGCTGCTGCCGGCTTGTTGAGCCGGGAGGACGAGGCCAGTTGGTGCAACAGATTCCAGCGTTGCAGCAAAGCGTGTAATGGACATCTTGGCTCTCGCTGAACCTTGTTTTCTGTGTTGCCTCTCGTCATGGTTGTCCTTGTTTTTGCTCCATCCCTTCCCTTTGTGCTTTGTGGGCGTTCTCTGTGTGGGGAAATCACAAACCTCAGTGTAAACCAGACTTCTCTTGAAGCTCTGTCTTTAATTACACATCACAATGGAGGAGGTGGGCGGTTAACAGGAAACAGAAAGCGGGGGGGTGAGGGGGGGGGTCTGTACCTCGACATTGTGCTGCTGCTGCCAGATAAAGCTCACCGCACATGATTTGCCTTTCCAGCACTTCCTCCTTTCCCCTGTCAGACCCGTTTATGATGTCAGGGACAGCACAGTGCAGGACATTGTTGTGTACAATTAGCATTATGTTTGGCCTTGTTATGCCCTGCCTGGTGTGTTTCTGGACGTAATGAGAATGTGTATTTGTGTACAGTAGGGGGTTTCTTTGGCTTGGCTGCAGGTTGAAGTGGAGGGCGGGGTGCATGCGTTGGCTGAGCCTTGGTTTAAGGTTTAAGGTAAACTTCACCTCACAGAAAGGTGGAATATATCCAAATGTGGAGACGACTTGTCTTTAAGTTTTTAACCAAAGCTACGAGCCCTGAAATAGATGATTATTAACTCATAACTTAAAGGAACTCTGTGTTGGTTTTCTTGGTCCCCGTGGACTAAAGTGGTAGTGGTTCCGTGGACCAGACTCCCTTTAACACCTCTCATTTTACTGCAGCAGTGTCTGTTCTCAGTCCTGGTTCTGGTTCTCCCGTGCCTCCCTTTTCTCCAGCAATACGTCCTGGTCCACCAGCACCGGGGTGTCGCTGTTGGCTTCCAGCGGGAGAGCACACAATTGTCTTTCAGAGCACAAAGTTCTTCATACTTCTACAGCCTCTTCATTTTGCTCTCAAAGTGCACCAGATTGATGCATTTTAGCTTTAAAATGTGCAACGTTTTCTTCCGTCGACCCACGATAGTGTCAGAGAATCCTGTTGGTGAAAAATTGGTAACTTTAATATGTGCTATTTTTACAAAAAAAGTCATTACAACTTCCCAAATCCCAAAATGAAGTCGTCATATTTCTTGTTTTTCCTGACACAGTCCTGAACAACAAGGTGTTCCGTTCATGAGCGTAATACAGAGAAAAGCAGTAACTTCTCACTTTTCTTTTTAACAACAACAAATCAGTTAATTGTTTCAGCACTATGACTAACCAGCTATTAACTACTTCCTGCTACTTTAACAAGGCTTTTATTGTGAAACAGCAACGAGAAGTTTGCCTTCTCTGCATACTAATGAGTAACGGCTACATCTGTTGTGGCAGCACTTTGTCTCTGTCATGTGTTTCTCTCAGTTTAGCGGGAAACATTTCAGTGGTAATGTTTAATTAAAGTCAATTAAAGCTTTTATTTGTTCTCTGTAACCTCATTTACCAAATAAGTTCGGGTTTTTTTCTGGTTAAAGTCAGTGGGATGCTAGGAAGTCTTCAACATTGCTTCTTTCTAGTGCCACAAAATAACAACTGGAAAATGTTTATTTTAATGCTGCATAATTTAAAATGACAGTCCTGTCACTTGTTTCTTTTTAGGTTTCTGATGGTAGATTCATAGTCAAACTGTGTGTCAATAGATTGCATAACTATGCAATCTATTAATATTAACTTAACGTGATTTAACATCATCTGACTAAGATGCTGACATGACAATTCCCATATCCATGGCATTACTTCCCAGTTAGCATAACTTTTATATGTGCACTCATTTTGCGCTAATTCTGGTGGAAAAACATTATTTGCACATTTTACTATGGAGGACTTTCTACTTATTAACATTTGGTCATTTAAATGCTGTTGAAACAACACAATCTCCAGTTTTAGATACCTCGTCATTGTTTCTCTGCAGTCCTGATCCAACGTACGGACACTGAGGCAGTGAAACCTCGTTGGCTACATTATCCGCTCCCTGAGAGGCACAAGAGAACAAAACTAGCGTTACAATCATGAGGCTTGTGGTCTGTTCGTGTAAGATTTGCTGTTATTAAACATTAACTGCAGCGGATGCGCTGTGCCTGTGACTCAAGAGTGAAACCTGGGAAAGAGGAAGTAAGTAAAGTCCAAAGATTATTCATGGTTAAAACAGACCCCCCCCAGTCGAGTTATGCTGCAGAAGGAGGTTTTTAGCATTCCGACTGTGCAGGAGAGCAGAGGATGCACCTCGACAGCAGCCGGAGACAAACTGCTGGCGAGGTGTCTGAGCGTCCTTCCTGCAGAGACGGCGGTCAGTAGCGGACCTCCTTCCTATGAGACCGACCTCTGAACTCGACGCTCACTTCAGCTTCCTGTCGGCGCGCGCGATGAGGATGATGCATTGATGCAGAGACGTGATCGTGGTTCATTCCAGTCCTTTGTTTTCGGTTTGGTTTGATTGTCAGCAGGATTACATAAAAGCTACTGGCCCGATTTTCATGAAACTTGGTGGGAGGGTGGAGCGTGAGCCATGGAAGAAACCATAAACATCTGGAGTGAATCCAAATCACGGGGTAGAAGTGGCGTTGGTGGATGCCCCTCTAGTTTATTATGGGTTTACAGTATAATTGACCAAAAGCCTTCTACAATGGTCCAGCACACACTCTCTCACGCAGGTTATTAACACTTGAGTCCAGCTGTTTATTGATTTCTGACTCGATTTAGGATCCAAACCTCCTCGTTCACATCATGCTAACATAATGGGATGAATGTTGGAGGCTTGTCGTGCTCATTTTCAGGTTCATCCATGTATTTTGGGTTTCCACTAGAACACATGTTTACATGGTTTAATTAATGTTCAAAGAACTCTTTATTTTTCTGTCGGCGTCTGGATAGTTGGAGTCTGTGTGCATTTTGTCCGCAGATTGAGCAATTTGATACTTGCACAGTATTTACGTAGCACGTAGTTCTTATTTTGTTCCATATAAGCAGAAATTCATGAGATAAACCCGATATAAACAAATGACACTGGCTATATAGTTCCCTTTTTATTGGCTTCATTGATTCTATAATAATTAGTATTGTATATTACATACTTTAACTGCTGGTGATGTTGGATTTGCAGCCATTTTGCTACCAGTTTGGTTTCATTACAGTGATGCAGTGTTGATTTTCCACCTGATTTGCATTTCGTTTTAACCTTTTTAATTGGCTAGTTTGATTGATGTCACATTTTATTTGGATACATTTGCAGCTATGTATCCGAGTTGTGCAATCATAAGGAGGGTGATGTCAACATTTTTAACATGTTTTTGTCCGTCCCATTCTCATGAACATGCACGCCTGGAGGAGAATGTCTTTATGGCTCAAACGTCTACCTGGACTCAAGAATGCACTGATTAGAAATGGAGGTCAAAGGTCGCTGTGACCTCACAAAACACGTTTTTTTTGTTGGTTTTTTTGGCCACAGCTCAAAAATTCATATGTCAATTATGACGACTTCAAACACATGTCGAACAGGATAAAATGACAGATGTGAATGTGTAGCCCGTTGATCTGTACGGTAGATACAGCCTTAACGTAGCTTGTCCCAGATGAAGCTGTGGCAGCTTCAAATCTCTCATCTGCTATTTGAGTAATTCCAGACAGCGCTTTCATATTTGTGGTTAGTTGGTTGTAGACATGTCTGTCGGTATCCTAATAATTACAACGTGACACATCTTGCGGCGTTCTGCGCTGCCGTTGGAATCCAGTTGTCGACGTTCAGATATCCCAGCGCTGCTGTTTCTTGCTGGTGAAGTGGAGGGTGTGTCTGTGTTTGTGCTAGCCTGGAAAAAGGGCGTGTAGCCCTGATGAAAGAGCCATAAGTGAGCAAGTCTTTATGGAGCCTTTCACTGCTCCAGCCTGGAGTGAAAGGAGGGGGTTGTTCCCCGGCTGGCAGGCCCGGGCCCCTGCGCCATGGGGTCGGCCACCTCCGCCTCAATAGCCGGCCTGTCTGGAGACCCCATGTCACCACTTCCTGGCGGGGAAGTTGTTTCAGCTGTGTGCTAGCGGTGTGTTAGCTGGCCCTGCGCTGCAACGCGTGGGTGTGTTTTCATGTGTCTGTACGAGGACCAAATGTCCCAACAAGAATTGAACAAGTTTGTAAGCTTTAATACTAATGTGTGTGTTTGGGTAAGGGGGGGGGGGCTGTCTGTTGGAGGAAAGGAATCTTTTAATCTTACTCAGGATATAGTTAACCTTGTTGTTGCTTGACAAAGACCTTACTTACAGAAGAGTGGGAGTGTTTTCTTAGCAGATGAAAAGAGAGAGGCCATGTTTGACGTCACACTGTGAAATTCCAGATGATAAACTCAAGGTTTTCTTAATAATCCGAGCTGATATTTGGAGGCCTTACTAAAGCAGGGAAGACGCCACCGTCCATGTTGCTTTGTAGGCAACTACATTAAGACTATACTGTTGGTTCAGGCAAAGAACAAAATACCCACATTAGTTAAAAATGTACTTCTGACCTTTTCTCTGTTGTGTAATTAAATAAGAAAAGGCACACAGGTGATGTCAATAAGGTGGAATAAAGGAGAATTACAATTGAGGAAGATTTTCTGCACTTTTCACACAGATTAGTTCTAAAAGAAAAGTAAAGAAACTCTTCTTCGGCAGCAACCTCTGACCCAGTCGTCCAAATCGATGGTGTTTATTGAATTGGATATATATTTGACCTTTTGCTAAGTCCCGCCCCTCAAACACAGACTGGCCAATCGTCCAGCTCTGACCAGGGTCCCACAACTACCCGCCTCTGCTCCACAGACTCCCGTCAAAGCTTTCAGATGTTCTTCATGTTCAGGCCGGTGAGCTGGATTTTGAGCTCGTCAGTTGTGTAACAGTGATACTTGTTACCCGGAGAGGTTAGAAGGAGAGATACACGTTTATCAAACGTTACGTTTCTACGTAAAAACCTGTGGAGCGAACATTAGCAGAGTACGTTAACACGTCATGAACTAGCGTTAGCACGTTTGTGCTACGCTAGCTACTGAAGGTACACTGAATGTAAACACATGCTGCTTTAGCTTTTTCATGATTGTAACCGTGAATAAAGAGGAACCGTGTGTTTCATTGGTGTTGATGACAGCGCTGCACAGTAGGAATGAACAGGAATGGAGCTGGATGGGCTTTGAGTAAGAAATGCAACTGTTATTAGACACAACATGTTCACTAATGTAGCTACAATATGTTTATACACTCATATACCACCTGCAATCATTTTGTGATACCTTATCTATTCAATATATTATAAATATATATTGAGGTAGTCGGGTACGGAAGTGGAAATGAAAATAAGTGAGGCAGCTTGAATTTAAGTAAGTTTACTGAAATATAACTTCTCCCCGTAAATTCACTTTGGACAGATTGATATCTGAGTGAAAGGAGATGCCAGTTTTATTTTTTAGGGTAAACAAAACGGACCGGCTTCAGTTCCTGGGCGGTGATGAGAGGAGATGGTGGAATCCAGTCCACCAGGCCCGTCCCAGTATGGGAGCTCAGCGTGTCTCCTCTGTGGCCCAGAGCGGACACGTGCACACAGCAGGAATGTGACTCCGCAATATGACCGAAAAGAAATGTCACACATGAGGAATGCTGGGAACTCTGTGTTCAGGAGCAGAGGTTACAGGCCGTGCGTGTGTGTGTGTGTGTGTGTGCGTGTGTGTGTGTGTGTGTGTGTTTTGTTCTGGAGCTGCAGAGCCGTCAGCCAGACTAGTTTTATTGGTGCAGAATAATTCAAGAGATTGTGTTTATTAGGGAATGTAAAGGAGCAATACTTTGTGCAATACAGACTTTATACTCGCTGTACTTTGCTTTTACTGTGGGTTGATTTTCATCTAAAACACAGTGAGGAATGATCCTCCCTCAGGGCTCCAACAGGAAGTTGAGCCTCGCTGAAATGTAGGTGACGCTGGATGAAAAGTCATCAAGTAATTAGGATTCCGTTTGACCAACAGGATGCATCCACCAATTAATGGGTTGACTTGATCAAGAGCTTCTTAAATAAGATGCTGTTAATCTGAGCACAGCCCATTTTAAACTCATATAAAGCGATCATTGTATTTAACACTGCTTTCTATTTCCAAGGGCCAGGACATCCTCATTGAAACAAACCCCTTTTGAAGTCTTGCTTGAGTTTCATCAGCAGTAATGATCCCCTGTAGGGAAGCTAAGCTGTATATTTGAGTATGCATGTGCACTGTATGTTTCCTCTTTGTGTTCACTGAGATATAAATGTTGTTGCGTGTGTGCTCTCTTTTGCAGATGGATGGAGGCCTGTCTGGACGAGGAGTTGCCTCCCACCACGGAGCTGGAAGAGGGGCTGAGGAACGGCGTCTATCTGGCCAAACTGGGCAACTTTTTCGCCCCGAAAACCGTCTCCCTCAAGAAGATCTACGACCGCGAACAGACGCGCTACAAGGTGAAAACATGCAAAGTGTATTCATACAATCGGAGGAAGATAAAATCACTATAATCTGATTGTCAGTCAGAGGGGTGAAATGTATGGTTGCATGCATTTCTGTGAGACATTTGTGGTTCTACCGTGGATCCTCACTGACATCTTCTCAGCCCAGCGTTTGACTCTGTGACCTGGTTGGGGCTGTTGGATGAATGCGACCTGAGTTCATAGCTCTTGTTGTCAGTGTGAATGATGTTTGGTTTCTCTCTTCCAGGCAACCGGTCTCCATTTCAGACACACAGACAACGTCATCCAGTGGCTCAACGCCATGGCAGAGAAGGGACTGCCAAAGGTGAGCTTTGGTTGGTAGTTAGTATGTACAAGTGGTCCTTTTTAAATTACTTTTCAGAATAAAAGAAGTTGAAAGTTGCCCATTATTACAGTGAAAGTGTTATCCTCTGAATACTCTGAATACTTGTCATTATGTTGGCATTAAAAAACGAAATCAGCCCAAACAACCACCAACTGGCAGCTTCAACAGAAAATACAAGTCCTTTTCATGTCACACGATGCCAGGCCATTGTGTAATCCCCAATCAGAGCTACTAACCCTGAATCACTGCTGCACACATGCTGCGACACGCCGGTGTGCTGCTACCATGAAACCGATCCACTCAATGTCCCCGTTTGTGTTTCAGATCTTCTACCCAGAAACCACAGACATATATGACCGAAAGAACATGCCACGCTGCATCTACTGTGTACATGCACTCAGGTACCCTCTCTGTTGTTGTCTCTCTGTCTTTGTCCTGTGTGGCTCTGCATTCACAGAATATCTGTTTGCTTTAGGGCGGGGCTACCTTGTGATTGACAGGTCTCTACCACGGTGTTGTCGGTCTGGGAGTTGTGCAAATTGTACAACTTTAACCCTTTCACAGTGTGTTTTCAGAGGTTCATTGTAACATTTTGGCCGCCTATAAAGGTCTTATTTGGCGTCCGGTTGTACTTGGCTCTTAAATCACTTCTGGTTGCAAAAAAACAAAATGGCGACGGCCAAAACGCCGAACTCGAGGCTTCAAAGCGGGACTCCACAAACCAAATGGGTGAGGTCACGATGACTAAGTCCACTTCTTATATGCGCTCTGTGGGTTTACCTCACTTGGTCACAGAAGTTGAAGAAACAAATTACAACAAACAATTCCAATGCACGTGTTTGAATTGTTTGAATCTGCAGCTTCACAAAGTGGCACGAGTGACGACATGGTCGAGTGCTGAAGCGTCTGTTTCCTGGCCCTTAAATGACAGGGCTGCTTTCTCACACCAGCTCGCTCTGACCTGTCGTTCTTTGAACCCCTCTCACTCCCCTCTTTTTATTGCAGTACCGGTAATTAGGTTGTGCTGAAGTTGTAATATTCATGACATCAATATGTCCGGCCCCGTGCAAAGACGAACCCTGCATGGATTTGTTTCTGTTCTCTTCCTGTTCTGCTACTGCCTACGCTGCCATGTTCCTTTATTTATTGTCTCCCCGTCCTCTTTTTACAGCTTGTACCTGTTCAAGCTCGGCCTGGCCCCTCAGATCCAGGATCTGTATGGAAAAGTAGATTTCACCGGTAAGCTTGCACACGAGTCCGTGCATCTGTTTTCCTCATTCTGTCGCCTGTTAATCCAATTATGTCATCTTAGAGCTACGAATGTCACCATGTTGCCAAAGTTAACATGCAGTTTCAAATGTGTCTGGAGGAGGAGGAGGAGGAGGAGGAGGAGGAGGAGGAGGAGGAGGAGGAGGAGGAGGAGGAGGAGGAGGAGGAGGAGGAGGAGGAGGAGGAGGAGGATTGATGTTTTCCTTCTGCGCTGTCCTCTCTCACAGAGGAGGAGATCAACAACATGAAGAGTGAGCTGGAAAAGTATGGGATCCAGATGCCCGCCTTCAGCAAGATCGGCGGGATCCTGGCCAATGAGCTCTCGGTGGATGAAGCTGCATGTGAGAGAGGGGCGGGATCTGATAGCTGCAGATTATGTAGTTTAGTTAATTCATGCATTCATAATTAAACTTCTGGAGGTAATTCAGCCATACTTTTGGGGATCTATCAATTGTTTACCAAAGAAACAAATAAGACACAATGACAGCTCCAGTTGTTTTTGTCCTTGTGCAACATAATGCTACATTTCCACAAATTGCCAAGATAATGGCTCCACTTCTACTCCTTCTATGGACTTTAAAGTTGAATTGATTTTGGCATTTAGAATTCACTTTTTTATCCACTTCCTCATGTTTTAAGTAGTTTTTACTCGGTAAACTGCATCCAACTAAATGTACTACATTCAATGTGTACATTCAAAAAAGACACACTTTTTTTTCTGTGTTTAGTGTCGTTCCTGCAGCACTCCATTAGTGAAGAGTGGCCGTTGCATTAGCCTACGAATCACATATGCTAACTGCTAGTATCCACATAGATAGCTAGCATTCACATGTCACAGTGA
Organism: Melanostigma gelatinosum; assembly: GCF_949748355.1. Classification (NCBI taxonomy): domain Eukaryota; kingdom Metazoa; phylum Chordata; class Actinopteri; order Perciformes; family Zoarcidae; genus Melanostigma; species Melanostigma gelatinosum. Next base: position 31,216,450 of record NC_136635.1, read on the forward strand.
TTAGCATAAGCTAATTGAAAGGGCACCGAACATGACATGAGAAGTCAGGCAAACATGTTTAAAGTATCGTAGACCAAGCCTCATGGTTTATGTGTTGCGTTGAATGTTCTGTAACCTGTCGCATGAAATCGTTATGGCGGCACGTCATTTAACACAGTATTTATATAGAAAGTAGTATTTAGGTGGAACAATACTCGGGTCCTAGAAATGTGGTCCAGAAACTGCAGCTTCCTGATGCAGGAACATAGTATTACACTTCTCTCTCGTTCTAGAGGCATTCTTTTGAATGTCCAGGATAGAGGCCAAAACTCTAACAAACAAAACAAAAGTTACTCTTTAACAGACGGACATGAGCGTAGTATCAATCGTTTCATCTGACTCTTGCCAAGAAAGTGGATAAACAAGCCCAACCAAAATCTTAAATAATTCCTTAAGTTCAACGTTTATTGATTGATACTTAACATCCTCCATCAATAGTATAAAAATGCAGATTAAAGTCCCCAAAATCTGTATGTCTCCTCACCACCTCCTATTCCCCCCCCCCTCAGTACATGCCGCTGTGATCGCCATCAACGAGGCCATCGACCAGGGTGTACCGGAGGGCACTGTGGCCGCTATGCAGAACCCCAACGCCATGCTGGTCCAGCTGGACCCCAGCGCTGCTCGCCAGTACCACGACACGCTGTACCAGGCCAAGGGAATGAAGGTGGCCAACTCACGCAAACGGGTACGGAGCTTTTTTAAATCGCCAGGGATCAAAGATGCACAGCTTTCAGAGGACCAGACGACGGATGGTGGCCTCCTTTGAGAGACCATGAATACCATACAATTAAAAAAACGGGGCAAGCAATTGTCCACGTTTTTGATTCGAAAATAATCGAACATACAGCCTGAAGCGGAAGAAGAATTTGGCATGGGACAGAATAAAATGCTGAGGTCGACACAAACCACTCGGGCAACAAATAATAAATCAGCCACGATGGTAAAGAACAGTGGCTCGAAGACGGACTGAGAGGGGAATGAAATCACGCCGTTCTCTTGGCAGATTTGCCAGCACTTCTTACAGTGAAATATAAATGTAGGATCACAGCACAAAATCAGAGCAGGGGAACAAGTCTGGAAAGAGAGATGTGTTACTCTGTTGTCCTGCAGCCGAAAATGTGGGAAAAAATAGTGCTAACGTGTAATGCTGTTATATTTCAGCCATATTTTGTTGTTGCTCCGCTCCGACAGCAAATGGAGAACACCAAGTCAGAGAGAGATATCTACGATGAGCTTCTCACCCAGGCTGAAATCCAGGGCAACGTCAAAATGGTCAACGGTAAGTCACACGAAACATGCGTGTTTTGTATTGCCTCGGTTTCCACGGCGCAGTCGTGAAAACGTCAACTCTTTCTCCTGCAGTGAGCAACGCCTTGAGTGCGGCCGAACAGGCGTTGCTGAGTGGCGATGAGGACAAGTTATACGAGGCCCTTAAAGCCATGGGGGTTCAGAACCTGCAGGTCCAGAACAAAGGCTGGTACCTCAAGCAGCTGCAGGCCGACCGGGAGAATAAAGACCAGGTGGGGGATCAGTGTGCAAACAGAGAAAAGTCTGCTTTCCGTCTCCTCGGTGTCATTTTATCTTAACTTCTTCCTCGTTAGGCGTCTCCGGGAGAAGCCCTGACTAAGGACGAGTTGCAGAGCGGCGTGGACGTGGCCAATCAGAATGCAGAAGGCTACCTAAAGAGTACGCAAACACATTTATGTCTTCTTCCCCATTCTACGTCTGTATCTGCTCTTATAATTAACCTGGCGTCTGTCTGTGTGTGTAGTGTTGAAGGCAGTGGAACGCATCAACGGCGCCGTCAGGGCGGGCGTGCCGGAGAAGACGGTGGAGGAGCTGATGAACCCCGATGCTCAGCTGCCGGAAGTCTACCCGAGTGCTGCAGACCTCTACCAGAGAGAGCTGTTCAGCCTGCAGCAGCAGAGCCCGGAGGTACCGAGACACCAAGGAACACACGAGGAACACACGAGGAACACACGAGGAACACACGAGGAACACACGAGGAACACACGAGAAACACACGAGAAACACACGAGGAACACACGAGGAACACACGAGGAACACACGAGGAACACACGAGGAACACGCGAGAAACACGCGAGGAACACGCGAGGAACACGCGAGAAACACGCGAGGAACACGCGAGGAACACGCGAGGAACACGCGAGGAACACGCGAGAAACACGCGAGGAACACGCGAGGAACACGCGAGGAACACGCGAGGAACACACGAGGAACACACGAGGAACACACGAGGAACACACGAGGAACACACGAGAAACACACGAGGAACACACGAGGAACACACGAGGAACACACGAGAAACACACGAGCAACACACGAGCAACACACTAGGAACACACAAGGAACACACAAGGAACACACTAGGAACACACAAGGAACACACAAGGAACACACAAACGCATCATGCTTCACACACGCGTGTGGCTGTTGAGGCTAAATTATTATTAGGAGTTGGCCTGAAAATTAAAACATTGTTTATTTTATGAACTGATGAATAACAACTCATTTATCACCACCGTGTCTCATTTTACAAGTGATGACACATATTTAATGAAAATATTTTTTTAAATTCTCGTATTTTACGTCACAGTGCTACAACAGCCATTATGAGCAAAACAAATCATTTGTGTGGATTCCGGGAGGGCTGTAATATTCAGAGAACACACCTCAACATTTCTGAGATTGTACATTTGTTGTATTTCCACTAAACTATACACGTAAGTTTCGTAATGGAATTTGAAAATAGTCATTTCCATGCCTGGAGAAGTTTTGGAAAGTCAGGGATATTTGCTTCTCAAATGCATGTGTAGTAGAGCATATGTGGTTCAGTTAATAACGCCTGTGAAAAATCCATATTGGTTAAACAATATTTTAAAGGGACAGTTGACCAGCTGTATTTAAAAATGCATATTTTTCCTTTAGTCTAGCTCTAGTGCTATTTATCAATCTAGACTGTTTCTGAAGGTATCGGCTGATGTCTGCCTTCAATTCAATTTGTTGGAAGATGTAGAAATGATTTATAGTTCAAACTCCGACCTTTTATTCTTATTTTTCATGTATACACAGATGTTTCAGAGAAAAATGACCATGAACCCGGTACATAACCACACAGCCCTCATCAAAGTTCAAAGTTCAAAGTTCAAAGTTCACTTTATTGTCAAAGTTTCCACATGTGTTATGCATACAGAAAATTCGAAATGCCGTTTCTCGCAGTCCCACAGTGTAATATAGACATGAACATATAACATATAATAGAATAAAGTTAAGAACATAAGGGCCTAGATAAAGGATTAACAAGTAGCAGCAGAGAATAAAAAGTGACTGGTGCTGGATGAGGGAAGGGTGTGTGAGGGGGGTATTTGTTCGTAGCAGCAGAGAATAAAAAATTAAAATAAATAAATAGAAAAAGTGACTGGTGCTGGATGAGGGAAGGGGTGTGAGGGGGAGTAGATGTCCTGGTATGTTCCATTTGAGGCAGTGGGGAAAGGTGGGTGAGGGGGAGGGTAGAGAGGTCAGGGGAGAGATGGCAGGGGGGGAGAGAGGGGGAGCGAGAGGAGAGAGGGAGGGAGAGAGTTCAGCATCCTGACCGCCTGGTGGAAGAAGCTGTTCCTCAGCCGGGTAGAGCTCGAACGGAGACTGCGGAACCTTCTCCCTGAAGGCAGGAGGCTGAAGAGGCTGTTGGAGGGGTGGGTGGGGTCACCCGCAATGCCGAGTGCTTTGCGGGTGAGGCGGGTGTTGTAAATGTCCTGTAGTGTAGGGAGTGAGACTCATCTCTCATAGCTGACGTCTTCATCGCCTTCACAGTTGCTTCAGAGCCGGTTTCCGACGCTCCATGGTTCCTCTGATTTAACTTTGTTTCCCGTTGTCCCAACAGGGCTCGCTGTCCCACCCCGAGCTGCTCGTTGCCGTGGAGATGCTGTCGTCGGTGGTGCTGATGAACCAGGCGATGGACGTCGGAGACCGAGCCACGCTGTGGAAGCAGCTGTCCAGCAACGTCACTGGACTCAGTAATGTGGAGGATGAATATGCACAGAGGTGAGCATGCACGCTAACACACGCGCACACACACACACACACACACACACACACACACACACACACACACACACACCAGGAGGCAGTGACATATTGCCTGAAGCCCACTTTCCCACTGGATGAAAAACCCACTAACATCTGGCTTTTGTTTGAGGACAATATAAGTGAATTTATAACAAATAAAATCAACAACGATTTGGACAAAATATTATAATTTATTAACATACAAAACATGCTATTAATACCAAAACCTTCTTTATTAATCGTTCTTCTGTACCAACAATCACCAATTCTGGTTTGGTAGAAATAAACGCTTAATTCAGCGAGTTAGTTGTGAAAGAAACAGCTGTTGCAGATACTCCTCAAAGCTACCAGACTCCATTCACAGAAACAGGAATTTAGCTTCCAGATAATCGTAAAAACACACTTCATTCAAACGACGGAAACAAAACAAAACCGTCTTGGTTACTCGTTCCACTGTTCCAACAATCACCGACTCTGGGTTGAGAGACAGAATACGTAACAGATTTTAAAAAAGAAATAACCGCCAAAATATGTTCACTGTTTATGAACCTTGTTTGTGACGTCAAACATGACGCACCAAAAAACTCCAAAAACAGAAAGTTGTACTTGTCCATCGCTTATTTTGAACGGGTTTTCTCTTGTTAAAACATAACTACGCAAGTGGGAAAAGGATATTTGTGATGTCCGAGGTCTCTGTATTACCGTACCTGTGTGCTCCTCAGGTACATGGACGAACTGATGCGTCTCAAGGCCGCAGCCAGAGAGGACGGCTGCGACTTTCTCACCTGGAACGACATTCAAGCCTGTATCGACCAAGTCAACCAGACTGTGCAGGAGGAGCATGAACGTAAGGCACACACTCGCATCCGTTCACAGCCAAATGTGTCAAACACCTCCATGAAATGTCACTTCACCCTGACTCCAAACCACACATTGTATTAAATAGACTGCAGCGATTGATCCAAATCACATCTTCGTCTTGTTAAATGTGTAAAATGGTTAGCACATAAGCTAATAAGCTAATAGCGTGTGTGCTAACAGATGGATTGGATGGTAAACCTCTCAAAACTATTCGATTTTTAGATAGTATACAACTAATAATTCATCAGTAGTTGGTTAAAGATACATCAAGATAATTTTAATGCAGAAGAATACAGTTATGGTTTATGTAGTGGGCTCCATGAACCCCAGCACAACAGTTTGTTAACTTTGGGGAAGGTCCTTTGTTGGCCGCAGGTTCAGAAGTGTGACAAAAATAAAGCTGCTTTATTGAAAGCAACTACAAGAAGTTTACATTTTGTGTTGCTGTTGGCGCCCCCTGTGGACATAGGTGGTAGTGTTTTCTGAAAATGAAGACTGCGCCTCACATAGCGATACCGTCGATAGCTCAACATGATCACAGAAAGCTTTGCTCACAAAATACAGCTAATGTTAGCTACGTTCAATCGACGTTAGCCTTAGCGTTAGCTAGCTTTTTTTAACTTAAGCCATCAGCGTTAACACATAAATTGATGTAAAACTACGTTTCTTCTTCTTTTCTTGGTCAATTGACCCTATGCTTAGCCCCGCCCCCTGCTGCTACTCCGTCAAGCTGTCAGAGATATGTTAGCATGGAGCCCACACTGTCACTAACTGCACTCCATGAAGAAATATCATTTTAAAAATTGGGAAAAACTAAAAAAGCGATTTCAGAGAGAAGCAGACTCATCTTCTCATATCGTATCGGGATCAAAGTCTCTTAGTGTTAATCAGTTCACTTGTACGTCTGCGTGTGCAGGTATTGCCGCCATCGGACTGATCAACGAGGCCCTGGACGAAGGGGATCCCACGAAGACCCTGTCCATGCTGCAGAACCCCTCAGCCAAGCTCACGCACGTGGACCAGTCTGTGGCTCAGCACTACCACGATAAACTGCTGGAGGCCCGCAGAGAGAAAGCTCACGTGAGACACAAAACATACACGGTCTTTGTGATGGAGAGAGGACGGAGGTTGAGGTCATCATCCATAGATATGTGTGTCTGAATACTAAGTTCTCTCTGGCTAGCGTGTCCCGGTCTCTCCCGGTCTCTCCTTTTGTTGCTTTGTTTGTCTGGCATTCAGGTGAGTGCTGTGCAAACACGTCATGCAAACAGCACCTGGCTACAGTTACATCCAGACTACCAACGTGTTCTACTGCAGTTCATACAGCTCAGGAGCTGTCAGTATCACACGTATTGGTGTATTTCAAGGACTCTCATGGATCTGGTTATTGTGAGGCTAGAAGGAGGCTCGTTTCCTGCTTAAACAAGATGTGAGGCGGCAAAAGTGTGCAGATGTTTGAGGTTTAGTTCAGGCAGAAAGCTGCTGGATAAGAGCTCAGCTTCTGCTCCTGATCTCCATCCAGGGATCTCAGAACCCGTCGTGGTTGCAGACGGCTCCGTGTGACTCAGGCCTCTGAGCGCCACATGACACGAGCAGACTGCTGATGTCATGGTGCGGTCATCCTCTCCTCCCGCCCTCCCTCTCCCCACTCACTTCCTGTCGTCTGCCTTATTGCTCTCTGTCTCTTCGGCTTTCTGAGGTTTGACCCGCCACACGTCTGTAGAAGGCAGCGTCTCTCCGCTGCTCTCTCTCTCTCTGGCTCATTTGCCTGTGATATCTTCACTTGATCGTGGCGAGCTGATGAATGTGTGCGTCTGTGCAGCACATTTGCGTACGATGTCGCGGGGAGACGACCATGTTTGGGTCGTTTCCCCTTTCGTGAAAACCCTGATGAGCATAAACTGGAAACGTTGGCTCTGGATTTCTTAAAAACAATTCTCAGAGTATCCATTTTAGCACACACAGTCCCAGTTCATCCCGTGTAAATACAGATAAAAGAAGTCTCTTATCACGCTGAGACTCCTAAATATTTGGCCGCTGCCCACGCTGTTGAACCCTTGAACGCATCACTCGTCACACTTTCTGAACGGCAACCCAGAAAAATAATTCAATAAAAATAAAGCACAAAAACAGGAGAGGAAAAAAAGGCAAACTATTTTCCTGCCGATGTCCCAGGCAAAGGAAATAACAAGCCGGGCCTCAGTCATTTGCTTCCATAAAAGGGCAGAAAGCTGACCACCATATTAAATGGACCAGAGCCACGGGCGCACACACACACACACACACACACACACACACACACACACACACACACACACACACACACACATACACACACACACACACACACACACACACACACACTGTTTGAGTGATTAGCTGAAGATGCAGGAAGTAGTTGGTGCGGTGTGGACTTCCTGTTGGCTTTCAAAGGATGGTAAGAGGAGGAAGACCCACGTGGCTGAGATGTAGTGTTAGACGGGGTTTCCAAGTGATGTGAGGTCAGAGGCGCCTTTTTTTCACACGTATTTCAATTTGTAAGTAACTTCTTGGTGTCGCCTCAGAGTTCTGCAGGAATGAGTCCTGAAAGACTTCAATCGTCTCAAAGTTAGTTTGTTTTGGTAAGATGCCTGATGTGACTTTAAGAGATTTTAAGGATTTGTTCTGTGATGTAAAATACCTCAGTAATACCTCTCTGGTGAATGTAGGAGTTTCTACACGTCTTAAAAGAATGTCTCAATGAAACGACTGAACATCTTTGTCTCTTGGTGCTAATGGCTCTCAAAAGTGTCCTTTTATGTAACGGACAACTGTCGTTTTCGATGAGAAGAGGTAGAAACAACGTGACGAGAAAGCAAAGCAAAAAGTCACAGAGACTAGTTTTACAACATACATATTGAATTATAGTACGTCATTTAAAACATGGAAGATTAGTACGGGATGAAGATCACAGACCACCTCCTGCAATTCTTAGAAATGATCAGAGATCTGCTGGTAGAACTAATATCTTGCATCCAGGGCTGAGCTGAGTCTGGATGAACACAGGAAGTCCTGCACAGACTCCTCTGACTCTCAGGCCCAATATAGTCTCCTGCAGATACATCTGCCTCTCCACAGGGTCGTCCCCTCGCTCTGTGACTGCAACAACCGGCACCGCGTACGTTTCCAGCCTGTGCTGGACAAATGAATGAGCTCACGGTTTCTACGGAAGAGAAAGTTTAGACGGTTGAATTACAAACGACCCAACAGCCCTCAGCTCGCACTTCCCCTGTTTCCATGATGCTGGTAACTTCTGATGAGCTCCACCAAGCTACGCCCTTTCGTCTCCGGCAACCACGCCCTGTCTCCCGCCAGCTGCAGGGACTTCTTCACACACACACACACACACACACACACACACGCATAACAATTACATCACCCAGTGTAAGCATACTAAACAGTGATCGGCCAGGTACAGCCGTTTACCATAAAGACTGAGCTCTTTTGAGTCCCCTCCCTCTGCATTAGAAATCTTCCTCCATGATCGGGTATCAGTCATACCCGCCCACCTCTTTCACACACACACACACACACACACACACGTCCTCTCTTCTACCCCTGAAGTACAACGTGACGGGGCGGGACACATGGAGGCCCGAAACCAAAATGAGTCTAGAAAGCAGCAGCAGCAGGAATCAAACGGCTGCCACACAGATGTAGACGGCGTGCGCCATCTGGATGCAGTTTGGCGTCACTACAGTTCATAATGCAACCGTTGAATTCAGCGTTGAGCTTTGGGTTTGGTGAGCAAATGGAATCAAGTGACATTTGCACGACTTAAGCATGAATCGGTGACATTTCTTTTTTCTCTTTGAGGTCAGTGTGGATTACTGGCAGCATGTTGATGTTTATCTCCAGCAGCTAGAGGACAGTTAGAAGCTTACAATGTGTCTGTGATGTGTCAGCCCGCATCGCTGCACGCTTCACCATCTGCAGCCTCAGTGATTAATGGATAAGTTGTCAACCATTAAGTTCATCGTCAACCATTTGGATCAACTGTCCTCAAAAGGAATCTGTCAAAATCTTAAATGTGATTACTTTATTGTTTCTTGACTCCTCTGTGACAGTTAAACTGAATATCTTTGAGTATTTGGACAAAAAGAGACATTTGAGGACGTCTTTTTTCACTGTTTCTCACATTTTATCGACCAAACGACGTCGATTCAAAGAGAAAATGATCAATACAATGACAATAATCATTAATTACAGCCCTAATTTTGAGTTTATAGCTTACTCTACTACTTCTTAGCTATATTGTGTCTTTCACTTCTTTTTTTTTTTTTTGCATAAATTCTAAGAAAAAAAACCTGTGCAACTTTTGAGGGTCCAGCATTTAGATGAATCAGAGGTGTGTGTGTGTGTGTGTGTGTGTGTGTGTGTGTGTGTGTGCGTGTGTGTGTGTGTGTGTGTGTGTGTCCTCGCTGTTTGTTTCTGATCATTGTCCCGTGTCCCTCCAGGAGACCCAGGACCCCTCTGCTGTGCTGTGGCTGGATGAGATCCAGGACTCCGTTCTGAGGGCGAACCAGGACACTCAGGAGGCCTTGCAGTGTAACTCTCATTTCATTTTACTGGACCTATTCGACATGCAAAAGATGACAGAACAAGTACCACCCACCTTCTGCACGTGTTCGAGGTGTGAAGAGCAGGAAAAGGCTGATGTTTTTTGCCTTTCGTATCCGCAGTCTCGCAGTCCATCCAGGCCGTCAACGAGGCGGTGGACAGCGGCGAACCGGCTCAGACCCTGGCTGCTCTGAGAAAACCCGGGGCGGGACTCTACGGAGTCACCTCGGAGTGTTCCCAGACCTACCAGCATGACCTGTCCAAGATCAAAGACGAGAAGAAGACAGAGGGTGAGGAGGACATCGGAAAAGTGACAGTCGCTGTTAATCTGCCTGATAATCTGCATTTTTTATGCATCTTTTTCGTGTTTTTTTAAAGTGAGAGTTTGTGACGTATAGAAGTTAATGACACTATTAGGACATCCGTAATATATGAAGTGTGTTTATATGAGGTTCTTCTCCACAGTCAGAGTTCTACTGCAGTAGATGAGTTCATAGAAACACGCAGGAGAACAATGTACTGCTGAGGACTGAAATACATTTGAAGTGGAGCGATGATGCTTCCTGCTAATTATTGCTTCTCCACCTTGTTCACCTGCATTCTGTTTTGCTGTTGGTGCAGGCGATAATGGCAGCGAGTGGGTGAAACACTGGGTGAAGGGAGGACACAACTACTATTATAACCTGCAGACCAGAGAGGGCACCTGGGTGGAGCCGGAGGGCTTCCTGCAGAACAACACCCAGCTCAACAAGGAGGACATCCAGGTAGCTCACGCTCCCTGTGTGTCGTAGAAGCGTTTCATTTCTTTACGCCGCGTTCAACTGGTTGTTTTTGCGTCGTCCCCGTCAGTCGGTGGTTTCCGGGGTAACCACGGCCTACAATCGAGAGCAGCTGTGGCTGGCCAACGAGTCGCTCATTGCCAAGCTGCAGGCGCGCTGCCGCGGCTACCTGGTGAGGAACGGCCAGAAGGAGCGGATGAACTTCCTGAAATCCCAAGACCCTGCTGTTACATGCATACAGGTGAGACGCGCCTGTACATCATGTGGGCGTAGGAGAGTCTGTCTGCCTTCAGGACTTCTGCTGAAAGTCTGTCTGTTCTCAGGCGCACTGGAAAGGCCACAAACAGAGGAAGAAGTTCAAAGAGCGCAAACAGTATCTGGAGGAGCACAGCAACGAGGCCGTCAAGGTAAAACTATCGTGATCACATTATTATTATTATTAACGAAAATAACCACGTCATGGGCACTTTTACTTTTAACATTGTGCAATGATGCATCTTTCTCGTGTCAGTTTTACTTCTTTTACACTTAATCGTTATGCTGTTGTTCATGTCTGTTTATTTTTTTCTGTTGTAATCTTTGATAAAACTCTGGCACAAGAACTTCTTTCTTAACTTAACTTCTCGTCTCATGCAAACATTTACGCCGTTTAAATTTACACACACGCTGTAAAACCAGCGAGTCCAAAATAAGCCGTAGACGAATTGAATCTGATCGGTCGAGTCTTTTCTGTGGTTGAATCATGTCTTTCTTTCTTTTTGCTCATTTATCCCCGAAATACAAGTTCACAGACACAGCTTGTTAATCTGCTTGCCTTTGTCGTTGTAAATATCACCTTTGGTCTGAATTCCACAGACAGAAAAGAAACGAAGAGACAGTCAACAGGAAAGAGTGAAGCCAGCTGCAAACAGCTGTAACAGCCGCTAGAGGCTCTTTTGTCAAACTTAAAAATCAATAAAGATCTGAACACAGAATGGGTGCGTCTCTCATCGTTATCGGCAGCATGAGTCCCGTCGACACTGAAGGATTTGTTTCTGTCCTTCTCAGATCCAGTCCGTGGTCCGGATGCACCAAGCGCGTAAGAAGTACAAAGATCGTCTGAAGTACTTCCAGGATCATGTGAGTATTCAAAGCCTCGAACATTTGTCTCATAAGGAACCTCACATTCCCATGTGAGGGTTCCGGGACACGAGGATGTCAAATGTGTACATATTGTAAAGCCCTCTGAGGCTAATTTGTAATTTGTGATTTTGGGCCATACAAAAATAAATAGAATTGAATAAGATTAGCTGAACATGTTTCTTTTGATGGAACCAGAACGGTCCCATTGACATGCAAAATAAAAAGTACAAAAAGGATACAGAGAATAATAAAAACATGCATGAATAGGAGGCTGAAAGTAGCAAAGCAGATAACAACATTGTTTCATAAGTATTTTTAAACATTTCAAGATGCGTTGAACAGCTCGATGGGTGTGAAAGGATGCAGAGCTGTTCGAGAGACTTTGAGTTTTCTCTGTTGAGCTGCTTTTGGACAATTTAAAAGAATCAAGACACTTGATTGTAGATCGTCTGTCTCAAGAATTAGGGTGTTCAGTCAACCATTCATCTAATAGAAGCTTTAAATTTCCCCCGAGACATCCGCGACATGCGTGAAGTCATTTCCACTGCGACTCCCAGTGGATTCCTGTGGTGCTGTTTCATAATGAACGCCATTGATCAGACGAGCGATTGCTGTTTTCCACTGCAGATCAGTCAGGTGGTGAAGATTCAGGCTTTCATTAGAGCCAACAAGGCCAGAGACGACTACAAGACGCTGAGTGAGTACGAATCAAACCACCGATGCCAGCGCGCTGAAAACGAATGCTTTCATTTATTTTATTCTTCTTCATTTTTATATCATTATTTTAATAATTATATAATTAATTATATTGTGTTTATATCTCTCTGTGTGTGTGTGTGTGTGTGTATATATATATATGTATATGTTCTCTCCAGCTTTGGCGGCCTCTTGACTCTCACTGTCCTCCCTCAGTCAGCGCCGAGGACCCTCCGATGGCGGTGGTGAGGAAGTTCGTCCACCTGCTGGACCACAGCGACCAGGACTTCCAGGAGGAGCTGGAGCTGATGCGTCTCCGCGAGGAGGTGGTCACCAACATCCGCTCCAACCAGCAGCTGGAGAACGACCTGAACCTGATGGACATCAAGATCGGCCTGCTGGTGAAGAACAAGATCACGCTGCAGGAGGTGGTGTCCCACAGCAAGAAGCTGACCAAGAAGAACAAGGGCCAGCTGTCCAACATGATGATGATGAACAAGCAGAGGGGGGGGCTGAAGGCCCTCAGCAAGGAGAAGAGGCTCAAACTGGAAGCCTACCAGTACCTCTTTTACCTGCTGCAGGTAACGTTACAGTTCTCTGTCTCTCCATCCTGAACAGCACAATCACGCCTCTCTGATGAACTCTCACAGTTCTGCTTGTTTTGTTTCAGACCAACCCCACGTATCTCGCCAAGCTGATCTTCCAGATGCCGCAGAATAAATCCACAAAGTTCATGGACTCTGTGATCTTCACCCTTTATAACTACGCCTCCAACCAGAGGGAGGAGTACCTGCTGACCAAGCTCTTCAAAACGGCCCTGCAGGAGGAGATCAAGTGAGAACCGTCCACGAATTCTTACACGCACTCAAAGCATCGCGTTAGAAAAGCTGTGTGGAAAAGAGTTGACGCGCTAGACGGCCTCAGCTGAATGAGCTCGTCTGTAGCGAAGAGTTAAAGCCTCGTTTGTACTCGCTCAGTAACGCCAGCCTCAGCAGATGGTGCACAAACTACTGCCACGCACAAAGGTGTGCATACACGTTCTACACGCACTGTTCGTGGCATAACTCTCCAAAGCACCAGAGGGCGTACTAACAACATGCACTGAGAAGAATCAAGAAGACAAAACGTCTGTATAGAAGGAAGTCAAAACTAAAAGCATTACAAAGAAACAAAGCTTGAATATCCTGCAAACTATTGACTCAAATGTAGAATAAGGCCTCCTGTTTCTAAGGCCTTTCAAAGTGAATTCCCCTGCTTTGTAAAACCCTCAGATATGATAATCGTGCTTCTATCAGAGAGCTATTTCTGTTAGTCACGTTCTGAAAAGCTCAGATCCAAAGATCCAGAGGTTCTTGACCAGGAGACGCTTGCAGAGCCTTCGTGCCTGTGATGATGTCATCTGCTGGCTGTAGCTGAGTTTATGATGAGAACATTGTGTGACGCACAGCTGGCTTTTTGGAGAGACAAAATGTATTGAAAGAGAAGTAAAACGCAGGGTTTCTTCACATGTTTTGTATATGGGGGTTAGGAAAAGTACATGTGGTCTGGAAGTTTCCACTACACTCCATGCAAACGTATCTACTTGGCATTCCCGGTTGATGAGTACACAGTGACGCGTTCCGACGGTCCGCAGGTCAAAGGTGGACCAGATGAAGGAGATCGTCACAGGAAACCCTACGATCATCAAGATGGTGGTGAGCTTCCACCGAGGCGCGCGGGGACAGAACGCGCTGCGGCAGATCCTGGCACCGGTCGTCAAGGAGATCATGGACGACAAAACGCTCAACATCAAGACCGACCCGGTGGACATCTACAAGAGCTGGGTCAACCAGATGGAGACGCAGACCGGAGAGGCCAGGTGAGCTGGAGACGAGGTCGCCTGGAACCCGAGTTTCAGTAAACGGGACAAAAAACACACATCCTGCAAAAACAGCAGAACAAGAACGTCACGTGAGGTTGTTTTAGGATAATTAAACGGTTAACACTTGTTTCTTTTCTCAGTAAGATGTTGAATCTGCTTCTTTCTTTCTATCTTGAATCTATACAGAAAGAGTTATATAAGTTCAGATTGTATGAATACAGTACTGCTGTAGAAAGAGCAGGACGTGTGTTGTAGAGGTCAGAGTTCCTTACAGTGATGACAGCGTTGCACAGCAGAGCAAAGAAAAGGCCTCGTGGGTGAAGATCCCTGTTGAAGGTTCCTCCTTTGCTCCATCTCTTTGTCACCAGTAAGCTGCCCTACGACGTGACTCCAGAGCAGGCCATGGCCCACGAGGAGGTGAGGACGAGACTAGAAGCCTCCATCAAGAACATGAAGACCATCACTGACAAGTTCCTGTCCGCCATCACCGTCTCTGTGGATAAAATACCGTACGTTCTTCACGTACTGCACCGTCTACATTCTTACAGACAGTAGTCAGTCAAATGTATTTATATATATATATATATATATATATATATATATATATATATATATATATATATATATATATATATATATTTGATATATTTCCACATTCCTGTCTCACTCTGTCAGATACGGGATGCGTTTCGTCTCCAAAGTGCTGAAGGACACCCTCCATGAGAAGTTCCCCGACGCTACTGAGGACGAGCTGCTCAAGGTTTGCCTCTCTAACAATAATAATAATAATAATAATAATAATAATAATAATAATAATACATTGATGAAGCGGCTTTGAAAAACAAATAGTTTACAAAGTGCTTTGACAGACGAGGCGAGGAAATATAAGAGAAAGCTCAACAAGAACAAACTAGGAAGTAGAATAAATGACAAACAACGAATAACACGCAACAATAACAACAGTAATAGAATAAAGCAGTTAAAAGGCGACGTCACGTTAAAGCCAGTCTGTAGAAATGTGTTTTAAGAAGTGACTGAAAAGAGATCACGGATTCTTATCTCCTCGTTGTAAAGCCGAGGGGTCCCGGTGCCAAAAGCCACCTTTAGTTTTGTGGAAGAGCCAGAAGGGCCGTCAGCATGTCTGCTGTACGTCTCTGAGGCCAGAGCCAGACGTGCCTTTTTAAACTGAATGAGCTCCACCGTCTTTAAAGGGACAGGTCACCCACTCGTGCTGTTAATCAATCTAGATAGGTTCAGTGTTGTTTAGAGACGTCTGCTTTCTCTCCAATATAACTCGCCTCCATGTCACTCGGCTTGTGGCGCTCAAATTAAAAAACCAAACATTTAAAACACTCGATAGCAACGTCTCTTTCCAGAAACCCTGATCTCACGATCATCCACAGACCTTCTTCTGAGCAGTTTCACGTGAACGCTGGTTGTAGTTTCATTTCATCATCATAATTTGAAGTAAACTGCCTCATCAGATTGTGGGGAACCTGCTGTATTACCGCTACATGAACCCGGCCATCGTGGCGCCCGACGCCTTCGACATCATCGAGGTGTCGGCGGGCGGCCAGCTGACCACGGAGCAGCGGCGGAACCTGGGCTCCGTCGCCAAGATGCTGCAGCACGCCGCCTCCAATAAGATGTTCCTGGGGGACAACGCCCATCTCAATCCCATCAACGAATATCTCAGCGCCTCCTACCAGAAGTTCAGGTCCGGTGACCGACCGCTGACGCTCCTCCGTTGCTGTTTGAAGCTCTTTGTCTCGTCTGACTTTTCTCTTCCGTCGCAGGCGTTTCTTTCTGTCGGCGTGCGACGTTCCCTCGCTTGAGGATAAGTTCAACGTGGATCAGTACTCCGACTTGGTCACCGTCACCAAACCGGTCATCTACATCTCCATTGGAGAGATTATCAACACCCACACGGTGAGTTCGGACCACCTGCACGTTAGCTCTCCCCGTCTCAAATCCCATGTGCGCTCCAGTCGGTCCAGCCTTGTTTCCAGACGTTCCTGAGCGGTTTTGACTCCAGTGTGACGAACGCACTGACTTGGATTCTTCTGTCTCCCGTTAGCTGCTGCTGGACCACCAGGACGCCATCGCTCCGGAGCACAACGACCCCATCCACGAGCTGCTGGAGGACCTGGGCGAGGTTCCCACCGTCGAGTCCCTCATCGGTGAGTGAAACGAGGCTTTCAAGTGTCAGCCAAAACAATCAGCGACACAGGAATTTAACTCACTCATAAAAGTGACAGATGATACTGGATCTGGTGTTTTGTTCATGTTGTGAGTGTCTGACCTGCAGTTTACAGATGAAATGAGAGCAGCGCTGAGCCGTACCGAAAGTAGTCCGGTCAGAGCATTCGCTCCCAGAGAACCAGCTGCAGCTAATAAAGAAAACCTCGTCTGTGATCCTCTAAAGTGCTGCAAATATGTGCTTAAAATATCTTTTCCATGTTAAAAGTCCTCATCTAGCGTTGTTGTTCGGCCCGTTTTGTGATTTCTGTTTCCTTTGACGTTCGTGTATGAGCGAGGAAACAAATTAAACTCCCGTTGCAGACTGTTGTTAGGGACAACAAATAACAACATTTAATCATCTCCAGCTCTTAAATCGCTCCCTGTCATAACCATTTGAAGTTTTAGGTCAAGTGCTTCGCTTCAGGGAAGTGGTTGCTATGACACACAGTCATGAAATTCATTTATGCGTCACATGCCCAGTATTTTGAATCTGACAGATGGTCTGATGTCTTCTTACATTTGTTTGTTTTTAAGAGAAGATGATAAAATAAGACAAGTTGTCTTTCATTTTTGGTGAAATTAATTGTTATATTAATGGTCAATATAGAAAATAATCTTTAGAATAAATTCGTTTTTAGATGACTGGATGATATAAATAGCCGTGAGACGCGGCCCTAGAGGAGAGCGTTCATGACCAGAAAGCACCCAACATATAACATATCTACATATAACATATCTACATATAACATATCTACATATAACATATCTACATATAACATATCTACGTATAACATATCTACATATAACATATCTACATATAACATATCTACATATAACATATCTACATATAACATATCTACATATAACACACTACGTATAACATATCTACATATAACATATCTACATATAACATATCTACATATAACATATCTACATATAACATATCTACGTATAACATATCTACGTATAACATATCTACATATAACATATCTACATATAACATATCTACATATAACATATCTACATATAACATATCTACGTATAACATATCTACGTATAACATATCTACATATAACATATCTACATATAACATATCTACATATAACATATCTACGTATAACATATCTACGTATAACATATCTACATATAACATATCTACGTATAACATATCTACGTATAACATATCTACGTATAACATATCTACATATATCATATCTACATATAACATATCTACATATAACATATCTACATATAACATATCTACGTATAACATATCTACGTATAACATATCTACGTATAACATATCTACGTATAACATATCTACGTATAACATATCTACGTATAACATATCTACGTATAACATATCTACGTATAACATATCTACGTATAACATATCTACGTATAACATATCTACGTATAACATATCTACGTATAACATATCTACGTATAACATATCTACGTATAACATATCTACGTATAACATATCTACGTATAACATATCTACGTATAACATATCTACGTATAACATATCTACGTATAACATATCTACATATAACATATCTACGTATAACATCTGATCGGCCGTCTCACCAGGTGAGAATCCTCTTCCTCCCAACGACCCCAACAAAGAGCTGATGGGGAAGACCGAGGTTTCTCTCACGCTCACCAACAAGTTCGACCTCCCCGGCGAGGCCAATGCCGAGATGGACGCCCGCACGCTCCTGCTCAAGTAAGTTCGTACGTTTGAGATTCACGGCTGACGGGAGTCGATTTATACGTCGTTTCTGGGAAATTCAACGGTTTCTTTGATGTTTCTTCTCAGCACCAAGAGGCTGATTGTGGATGTGATCCGGTTCCAGCCTGGAGAGACTCTGACTGAGATCCTGGACTCATCACCTGCAACCGAACAGGTCAGAAATGAGATGTGGGGGCTGATAAAGCTGCTACTGCTGATAGTCCAGAGTTCAGCTTCACGGTGACACAGCTTCGACAGGCTTCACTGCACGGGACAGAACAGATATGTGCTGCTGTGGATAGCGGCATTTTAGCCACCTAAATAAAAATCAATATCAGTTTACGTGTCTGCAATATCTGGACTATTTCACATGTTTACTTTGCTGTGAGACAGTGGTACAAGCCGCTGTATCTATCTATCCATTGAAACCCCCGTGGCCTATTTTTAAGGCTGAAAAACATTTTACTGACGTCATCCACAGCATTGCTTTGCTTCTGTGTGCCGAGGACCAAATACTGTCGCTAATGCACCAACTGTGGATAAGTACCTCATGCGACCACTCTTTAAAAGACCGAAACGATCCCTTTAAGAACCAATCTGTTCATATGAGACATTCTTTCATGAGGCCCTTTTTTTTTCTTTTTTCTTTTTTAATGAGAGTAAAAATAACTTTATCCATCTTGTTGTCCCGGATGACAGGAAGCAGAGTACCAGCGGGCCATGCAGAGGAGGGCCATCAGAGACGCCAAGACCCCAGAGAAGATGAAGCAGGTGAAGCCGGTGGTGGACGACAGCCTGACGCTGCAGGGCAAGAAGGACAAGATCAAGAGCAACCTGCAGCGGCTGGCCGAGCTGGGCAAGGTCCACCCCGAGAACCGCTACCAGGACCTCATCAACGACATCGCCAAGGTCCGCAGAACATCTGAGGACGAGGACAAATACAACTCCTCTGTGTGTGTTTTACTTAAGTGTGTGTGTGTGTGTGTGTGTGTGTGTTACAGGACATCAGAAACCAGAGACGGTATCGTCAGCGCCGGAAAGCTGAGCTGGTGAGGCTTCAGCAGACCAACGTCGCCCTCAATTCAAAGACCAATTTTTTCAATGTCCAGATTGACTCGTACAATCAGTACATCAAGACGTGCATGGACAACCTGGCCAGCAAGGGCAAGTGAGTGGCCTTTCATCTCATTCAACAGTTTCAAGTTGTCTTTTTGTGGTTCAGATTGAGCGGTCGCGCTCTCACAACAATCACCACTGAGATGTGTGCCGTAGTTCTCACCGTCGTAGATCAGATTTGATTCGTGTTTGGCTGCCTGTCTGCCTTTTTAAAATGAGTCGTATAGGATTCCTGTGTAAACGGCAAACGAGCCACACGTGTGCACGTTTAGACTGCTGACAGTCTCACACAGAATAAGTGTGGCCGTGAAAACAACAGAAAAGAAAAAAACATTCCAATATGTGAGACAATAAAAGTAATGAAATAGATTATAAGCTATTTCAACAGGAATAGTAGTAATACGTTGTGAGTTAAAAACGACTTAAATACAATATAAAGTGAGTGATGAATAAAATAACATCATCTTCCAGACATGTTGAACACACCTTAAGAGCCGCTCCTGCTCTGCGCTGAGAGACGGTTTCATGTTGTACCGTGCGCTCGTCTTTTTTCTCAGGTTGTCAAAGAAACCGGGCGACAACAAGGCCAAGAAGAGCAAGCAGGTTTCTCAGAAGTACACCGCCTCCCGCCTCCACGAGAAGGGCGTGCTGATCGCGATAGAGGACCTGCAGCCCAACCAGTGAGTTCTTCATCCACACAATGATCATCTGCGTACCAGTTATTCGCCCTGCGGTCTCTGGAATTCTTGAAGAAAACTTAGACGCTAACAGCGAACGAACTGGTTCTGTTCAATTACATTGTGATGCGTTCAGGGTCTGTTCAGTGAAGAGGAGTGTTGGGCAACTTTAAATTAAAACGTAGTCACGACGTGTTCACATGTAATCTGGTAAACTGTAGTTTTGATCGGAAACATTCGTATAAAATATATATTACTGATGAATTATGAGCTGTTTAACGTCCTACGATGAAACTGATTTGCATCATTAAAACTACTAAAGACAAGATTTGTTTTAATCTATAAAAATACAATATTTTATTTCCTTATCTTTTGAATTTTGTGTTCATTTCTAACTCCATCTCAAACGTCCGACTTTGTCTTTTGTGAAAGACAATTTGTTGACTTTGTTATCAGCAGTTAGCAGTTAAATTCATGAAGATTGATCCGTTTCTCTGTCGTGTACTTTTCTCTCTTCACAGGTTCAAGAATGCCATTTTTGAGATTTCTCCGTCGGAGACTGTCGGAGTGTTCGAGGTGAAGGCCAAGTTCATGGGCGTGCACTTGGAGACATTACAGTTAGAATATCAGGTATTGTTTATTTTTCATCACTTTATTTTTTTTTCCTTCACTAAAGTAAACTACAGATGTTCCGGTAAAAAAATTATTCCAACGGTTATTTCTCAACCGATGAACGGAAGTTACCATATTTGAATATCGAGGAGTGACGTAGAGACGCGTATACGTCTCTGGTAGAGAGACCTGTCAATCACAGTAGCCCCGCCCTAAAGCATCCCCTGCTTTATGGTCTGTGACTCTAAATGGACCATAATGTACTAAATGAACATCACGCTGTATTGAAGAAGACTTGAAACTAGAGATTGAGACATAAACTCATGTTTACAATGTTTACTGAGGTAATAAATCAAGAGAGAAGTAGAGTCATTTTCTCATAGACTTCTATACAACCAGAGGAGTCGCCCCCTGGTGGTCACTAGAGAGAATGCAGCTTTAACACATGAAGCATCGGCTTCACTCGGCAGAACCGGAGGTTGTTGCCTGATAGCGAGTGACACGTGTTTCTGTGTAAAGGAGCTGATAAATGACACAATGTTGCGATGTTGGATCGGTCCATAGACTTGAATACTTGCCGATCCAGCATTTTAGGGGGTTATTAGTATTGGAACAACTCTACAGTAGACACAGTGAATATTGATGCATGTTACGGAGACGGTTATCTGCGATTGGTTTATCGAGGCTGATCTTGTTGTTCGTCTCTCAGGATCTCCTCCAGCTGCAGTACGAAGGCGTGGCGGTGATGAAGCTCTTCGACAGGGCCACCATCAACGTCAACCTGCTCATTTTCCTGCTCAACAAGAAATTTTATGGGAAATAGAAAAAGAGAGGATTAAAAAATAAAAATAAAAAATAGGGCTGCAGACACTGATTCAAAACCACAAAACCCACTTTGAGGGTTGCAGAAAAGCCCAGACCTGAACCGGCTTTCCTTCACATTCCCTACTGCACTTCTCCCTCGTGCCTATGCAGCTTTACGTACATTCTTTTTTAATTATTATTATTACGTGGATCACCATATGTGCTTTAATGGACCAGTCCATCTCTATTGTCTGTAACTTGTGGTTAGGTCAGAGGTTTAAGATTTGTATGTTTTTTTGCTTTAAATATTATGAATATCTTGTGCATGGGCCTGGATTAATTATATAAAAAAAAAGTATGTTTTATGTTCAGAGATCCGCTTTGTGTCTTTCTTAGTGAGTTCATCTGCTCAGCTGACTGATAAAAAGCCGGCTGAACGTTTTTCAGCAGGGCTGCAGTGCATGAGACGGACTCGGCCTCCTCTCGGCCAGGGTTCCCACTCTTCTCTAGAGATCCTTCTCAGATGATCTAGCCGCTTTGATCGCGCCGTACACTAATATGTTCCTCTCTGTGGAAGTCTGATGTCAAACATATGGAGTCTGTGGCTATAATCCATCCAAGAAATCATCTCTTATGTGCTAAGAAATGATGACAAACGCATCATAGAATAATACAAGAATAAAAACAACCACAGTCACCTTATGGTTACACTTGAAGGATAAATGTAACGCACATTATTTAGAGTGTTAAGCGACCATGTGACGTTAACAGCATTCCCACAACGCAACCGGAAAACTCCAATTTAAACTTAAAATTTTGTTTTTCTTCTTTTTTTAAATGTTGCTGCTCGAGACGAATTGGAAAGAAAAACCCAAACAGTTGATGCACTCCTCTTTCTTCAGTTCTGTAGTTCGTATTGTTGGTATTTTTCACATATTTTGATATGAATATAGAGATCAGACTCTCCTAACTGTGTGATTTGGATCCTCAACACATCAAATATTCTGATATCTGTGCAAAGAGAAAGTGGCATCCGACATGTTATTTGACACACAAAAAAAGGCATGCTCATATTGAGCTGTTCAACTCAAAACTTTATGTTAAAAAACAACATATATATATATATTATAAACTTAAATTTGTTGCGTTACTAATTCACATTCCAACAGCCATAAAACATCTATTTTCTCCTTGTTTTTATGAACATGTAGTATAAATCATCTTCTGAATGCTGTGTGAACAAACCCCTCTGTTAACCTGCAGCACGTAGAGAGGAATGAAAGTGTAAAGTTTAAACCAGATGTTGAATCAGAAAACAAATCAAATATAAACGAGTTTCATCTGATCCGTCTTCACTGTTTACATGTTGAAAACAGTCTCATCAATCTCATCAGTCCGATCGGCTGCAGCGTCCAATCACATGGCTGATGAACAATGAGGGGGCGTGTCTTCTGTTAAAACACTTCCTGGAAGTCTGTCTCGTGGGTCCTCGCTCATGGCTCCTCAGAGATCCCTCCTCCCTCCTCCCTCCTCGCTCCTCGCTCCTCAGAGCAGAAACAAGAGCTTTGGGACGGCCGTGTCTCCTGAAATTGTAAAATATATGATGGGATAGAAACGTAAGATGGACATTGAATACAGAGATATTTGTTTTGTTGGAAAATTATTTTGGTAAAGTTGCCCTTATTTATATTTTATATATTCTGTAGTTGACGTGTGCAAAAGCCTAAAACAGATGCTGAGGATGAGCAGTATTACAGATGTCCCTCTACACATCCAGTCTTTAGTGTCGCAGTTTGACTCGTCTCAACAAGCCTTCAATCAGATTCCATTGAACCAGATGTTGATCTTCTGCCAGTTGTTGAAGCCCTTGTGTTAATGGAGGAGTCCATTAAATGTATTTGACCTATTTTAGAATAAAGCTCTACAGATGCACTGTGTCTCCTGCGTATTAAGACAATCATTATTTTGCAGTTCCAAGTCACAGTTTTGAGATAGTCAATTATTATTTTTAAGGTACAAAGTCATTATTTTGATAACTTGTCTTATTATGAAACACAAAGTCAAAATAGTAAGACTGTCTTATTATTTTGAGATATTAAGTCATTATTTTGAGGTGTAAATGTGTACATATATATTCAAATAATATGTGTATTTATATATATTGTATATAATATACCGGCCGGCCGGTGTACTCAATGCATTTACGCCTCTAGCCGCGGTGAAGAAGTTGAAAGCGAGCATCAGAATGAGGAAGAACGGGGATTTAAGTGACTTTGAACATGACATGGTTGTTGGTGCCAGACGGGCTGGTCTGAGTATTTAAAAACTGCTGATCTTGGGATTTTCACGCACAACCATCTCTAGGGTTTACAGAGAATGGTCCAAAAAAGAGAAAATATCCAGTGAGTGGCAGTTGTGTGGACGAAGATGCCTTGTAGAGGTCAGAGGTCAAAGGGGAATGGGCAGAGTGGTTGGAGATGATAGAAAGGCAACAGCAACTCAAATAACCACTGGTTACAACCAAGGTCTGCAGAACACCATCTCTGAACGCACAACACGTGGAACCTTGACGCAGACGGGCCACAGCAGCACAAGACCACACCGGGTGCCACTCCTGTCAGCTAAGAACAGGAAACTGAGGCTACAGGCTCACACAGCCTCACTATTGGACAATAGAAGATTGGAAAGACATTGCCTGGTCTGATGAGTCTCGATTCCAGCTGCCACATTCAGATGGTGGGGTCAGAATTTGGCCACATGAAAGCATGGATCCATCCTGCCTGGATCAACGGTTCAGGCTGCTGGTGGTGGTGTAATGGTGTGGGGGATATTTTCTTGGCACACTTTGGGCCCCTTAGTACCAATTGAGCATCGTTTAAACAGCACGGCCTACCTGAGTATTGTTGCTGACCATTTCCATCCCTTTATGACCACAGTAGACCCATCTTCTGATGGCTACTTCCAGCAGGATGGTGCACCATGTCACAAAGCTCAAATCATCTCAAACTGGTTTCTTGAACATGACAATGAGTTCACTGTACTACAATGGCCTCCACAGTCACCACATCTCCATCCAACAGAGCACCTTTGGGATGTGGTGGAACAGGAGATTCGCATCATGGATGTGCAACCGACAAATCTGCAGCTTCTGCGTGATCATGTCAATGTGGACCAAAATCTGTGAGGAATGTTTCCAACACCTTGTTGAATCTATGCTACGAAGAATTAAGGCAGTTCTGAAGGTAAAAGGGGATCCAACCCGGTACTAGCAAGGTGTACCTAATAAAGTGGCCGATGAGTTTGTGTGTATCATTTATACACACATTTATATGTGTGTATATAAATCTATGTTCACATTATTGAAGGAAAAAGAAGATTCCTAACAAAATACCTTATTATTTCCTCCACTCATTAGTAATCCCATAGAGAGAGACAGTGTAACTTTGTCGCCACCATGTGGACGCCATAGGTACTGGCCCTGTTTTAACGAGGGAACGTTTTTTCTCGCAGTCGAATGAGGATAACAAGCCAGCGGATATCTGAGTCTCTCTGTCAACCGACGGCTACTAACTACTGCAAAACATTAGCAAAATACTTCTGGTTTTCACAGCGGTGAAAGGGAGACAAGAGGTTTGTTTTGTTTATCTTCACTGGACTCGTCGGAGTTAGTCTGAAATCTCTCTGCTGTTCCGTGGATTAACACTGAAGACTCCGAAAGAAATGCTGCGAGATCACATTTAAAGTGTGAAATCGTGGATTTACTTTCCTGGATCACGTGTGCATATTTGTGTTTTTTTGGTGGTTTCTTAGCGTGTGGGTTAGGGGTTAAAAGAAACATTTAAATTGTGTGTTTTTTTAAGTCAACGGACACTTGTTGAAATACAGATTTAGCCGTTTGCCCAACTGCTGCTGCTCGGGAGCTTTTGCTAACGTTAGTAGCAAAGATTTAGCGAACGGCCAACAGCTAAAAACAGGCGACAAGTTGCTTCTAATACACGTCTGTAAATGGTTGACCGATGTCGCAGAGTTGTCGACATGTTTGTCAAACAACAAACCGTTGTGATGGCTCTGAGAGCAGCTTAGCTAACTTGGCTAACTTAGCTGCTAGCCGCGGTTACTCCCGTTCACCTCCAGCGTTATGTGTTAGCAATGACTGCTAACGTTATGCTAACGTTACATTCAAACAAGTGGTTCGCTGGTAAATAACACGTCAATATGAAGTTGTGTTATGCCCATTAACTAATTTTAAAAGTTTTGAAAGTAAAGTAAAAACACATGATTGGCAAACGGTTGTATTGACTTCGCTCTCCAGGCACAAGAAGACAACTTTTTATTTAGTGTTAGCTAACGGGCGCTAGCTTCGGCTTACAGTGATAAACACTCAGTTCTT
This sequence comes from Melanostigma gelatinosum, assembly GCF_949748355.1. Classification (NCBI taxonomy): domain Eukaryota; kingdom Metazoa; phylum Chordata; class Actinopteri; order Perciformes; family Zoarcidae; genus Melanostigma; species Melanostigma gelatinosum. Next base: position 31,242,071 of record NC_136635.1, read on the forward strand.
CTTCTTCTGTGGTGTTTAACGGCAGGATACACTCAGTTTGACAGACTTGGAACCGGAGTTATTTATATAAATAACTCCTAACTTTTTAAAGGTACTAAGTAATTGTTTTGATTAATTGTCTTATTATGAAATACTAGGTCAAAATATTAAGACTCTTATTATGTTGAGATACTAAGTCATTATGTTGAGATACTTAGTCATTATGTTGAGATACTTCGTCATTATTTTGAGATACTTCGTCATTATTTTGAGATAGTAAGTCATTATTTTGAGATACTTAGTCATTATTTTGAGATACTAGGTCATTATTTTTGAGATACGTAGTCATTATTTTGAGATACTTAGTCATTATTTTGAGATAGTAAGTCATTATTTTGAGATACTTAGTCATTATTTTGAGATAGTAAGTCATTATTTTGAGATACTAGGTCATTATTTTTGAGATACTTAGTCATTATTTTGAGATACTAGGTCATTATTTTGAGACAGTAAGTCATTATTTTGAGATAGTAAGTCATTATTTTGAGATACTAGGTCATTATTTTGAGACAGTAAGTCATTATTTTGAGACAGTAAGTCATTATTTTGAGATACTAAGTCATTAGTTTGAAATACTAGGTCATTATTTTCAGATAGTAAGGATACTTAGTCTCCTAAACTACTTTCTCCAGACAGTAATGTGTGATTTTTTTTTTTTTTTAAAGCTCTGATGGATTCACTTCAACGCTCACTCAAAGACTTTGGACAATAAGACTCCCAGCCTCCGTCTACCACTTATTATTTTGTTAGTAGCAGCTGAAGTTGTGACCCTTGAGGCCCGGCACGATGTCCGGCTCCCCGGGCACAGGTGGCTCCAACCCGAGGAAGTTCAGCGAGAAGATCGCGCTGCACAACCAGAAGCAAGCGGAGGAGACACGGGCCTTTGACCAGCTGATGACAGACCTCACCGTCTCAAGGGTGAGATATGCACTTATTTCATCCACAAGTTGTCCTTTCAGTAAAAAAAAATATATATATATATATATATATATATATATATATATTAGGGGTGTCACGGATCAGAAACCTCACGGTTCGGTTCGGATCACGGTTCAGGAGTCACGGTTCGGATAATTTTTCGGATCAACAAAGAAAAGGGGAGGAGACAAACATAACTTTGCTTTCCATTTATTAATTAAAGAACTTCAAGAACACTTAAAGCAAAGAACTTTGAGCTATAGTCTTACATGAAAACAAAAATATTGAAGATGTCCAATTTGAAACAAAATTAAATAAATAAATACAAATAATACATTCAAGAATTCTGTTAAGTTTAAGTGCAACATGAGGTATGTTGATATCCTCGTCCTTTCATCAATATTGAAAGAAAGAAACAGCCAGTGAGCTAGCTTCCACTGTTTACACTGAACCGAACTGCTCAGCAACAACTTGGTCTGTGTTTACTTCCTGTCAGGCCATTCAAATACACAATAATGTTACATTACTGTGACATTATTTCCAAAAAGATGAGAATATCTCCATTGTCTGGGGAGAGGGTCGACCTTTCTGTGGTGATATTACTATTGGGACTGTCTAGCTTCACTCTGATACTTCTGTCAGCACCTGCCCCCGGTGTGTGTGTGTGTGACTCTCACAGAGGGGGCGTGTCTACAGCACCTGCCCCAGGTGTGTGTCTGTGTGACTCTCACAGAGGGGGCGTGTCTACAGCACCTGCCCCAGGTGTGTGTCTGTGTGACTCTCACAGAGGGGGCGTGTCTACAGCACCTGCCCCAGGTGTGTGTCTGTGTGACTCTCACAGAGGGGGCGTGTCTACAGCACCTGCCCCAGGTGTGTGTCTGTGTGACTCTCACAGAGGGGGCGTGTCTACAGCACCTGCCCCAGGTGTGTGTCTGTGTGACTCTCACAGAGGGGGCGTGTCTACAGCACCTGCCCCAGGTGTGTGTCTGTGTGACTCTCACAGAGGGGGCGTGTCTACAGCACCTGCCCCAGGTGTGTGTCTGTGTGACTCTCACAGAGGGGGCGTGTCTACAGCACCTGCCCCAGGTGTGTGTCTGTGTGACTCTCACAGAGGGGGCGTGTCTACAGCACCTGCCCCAGGTGTGTGTCTGTGTGACTCTCACAGAGGGGGCGTGTCTACAGCACCTGCCCCAGGTGTGTGTCTGTGTGACTCTCACAGAGGGGGCGTGTCTACAGCACCTGCCCCAGGTGTGTGTCTGTGTGATGCTCACAGAGGGGGCGTGTCTACAGCGCCGGACTAAGAATCACTCCGCCGTGGTGAAAGCGGTCTCTCCAGTCTTTTCCTTCTCATAGAGGTCTGGAACAGCTTCACACTGAAGTGGGTGTGTGAGTGGATTTCGTAGCGTGGCTCAAGCACTTTAACCAGATTTAGAAATCCTTTGTTTTCTACACCGGAGTGTCCCCGTCGCTGACAGACGGGATGGTGTCTCTTCATATGTGTGGACATTCCGATGTTTTGCCGTTGTCGTGTGTCTTTCTCTTTAAATAACGCCTACATACCGTAACGCTTTGTCCACCACCCTCATCCGCCATTATACGTTACAGGGAAGACAAAATGTCCCCAAACTTGCGACTTAAATGACGCCGCGGCTTCTGACGTTCCTCCGCTCGCCATGACGTCACCGTTAAATGCTTCTAAGCTGCTCCGTTCACTGAACACACTACTGCTTCATATCTGTTCACTGACACTCTGCATTGATATTCGGGGAGTTGTTACTTGAAAAGGAACAGCAGCAGTCGAACTTTACCCACTATGATGATTACACTGTAAAAAAAAAAAAAAATACTCTATTGATCCGCGGTTCACGAGTGATCCGAACCGTGAGGAGTGATCCGAACCGTGAGGAGTGATCCGAACCGTGAGGAGTGATCCGAGCGGATCGATCCGTGATCCGTGACACCACTAAAATATATATATATATATCTATCGTGCTTTTATTTTATGAAATAACCACACGGTGAAGCAGTGTATTTTATCTCTTTTTAAATTTAACTGCAAAATGAACACAACAGTTTAAAGTGAGATTATGAAATGCATAAATATTTGAGCTTTACTCTATTAACATGCACTCACACAAATACAAAGTAATCAGATTAAGGATATAGTTTAATTTAACTGAGTTTGATTCGATTTTCTGAGAAATGTAAGTTGGTATGTGAATATTATTGTTTCTAATTAAGACGATGTAATCGTGTATTACAATATCTGAATTTATGATTTACACTTGAAGATGATAAATTAGCTTCACAGGCAAATGTATGTGAACGTTTATCTGCAATTGTAGCAGCTCCTCAAACTTCATATTCAGAGTTAGTCAACATGCTTTGGAGCTGTTATTGAATTCATTTTTTATTTCTCCTTTTCACGGTAGTCTCAAACATATACACTGCACATCCCAAGTAATACAAATACCGCAGTCGTCTCTGGGCGGATATAAAGGCCCTTTTCACATTCTCCTCACACCGTCGGTTTGTCACAATGTGCTCTTTCTGCGAGAGGGAAAGCGCCCGGATGGCCGGTCGAAGAGGATGTGGTGTCAGAGGCGACACTGAATGAAGTATTGCTGCAAGGTATGAACTGTCAGTGACCCGGAGTGAGACAGAAACGTCCAGTCAGCAAACAGCTGGAGTTAGAAGTAGCTGCTTCAACATTTACTCCAGTGACCAACAGACTGAAGAGAGAAGTCTCCCGAGGGGCTCTGAAGAGCACAGACTCTCAGCTGCTGAGCTGCAGGGAGCCGGCTGCCCGTGAGCCCTCGATGTGTAAACGTCTGCATGTTCCGTGTTATGTAACTCCAACACTTGAGTAAGAGGTTTAAATGAAGATTTGTTTTTAAATATTGTCATTTTTGATGAGAAATTGAGTGTTTCTGCCAGGAAATGTGTTTTCAGCGCTTCGTGTCCGTCTGTTTTAGGTGGCAGGGACAGTCTGACATTCGTTGGCCACAGTTAACAGAGCATTAGATTAACAGTTTGGGTCCCTGACACATCATTTATTTGAAGGTCAGTCATCAGTCAAACTGGTTCTAAATACGTATAAAGAGGGCTCTCTCTGCTCCCTGTAAATCTATTGATAAAATCAAATCAGTCTGTGAGATTGAAATGTTGCCCTTTGGGCAGTCGACAGAAGAAATGCCTCTCTGATTTCCTTTCCCCTGATAACAGGCTCTGTTTACCGTCCCCTGGCAGAACACGCCTCCTCCTATTTGCGTTCTCTACAATGGCGGGAAAGAAAAGCCCGAATCGACACCAATTGTGACTTTCATCCTGAAGCTTTATGTTCTTTACACATGAAGACTCCAGATGTGCAGAATCTGACTGTTGTTCTTGTCCCTCTTTTGACTGACAGGTGCAGTTTCAGAAGGTCCAGCAGCTTCGTCTGACTCAATCCCGGGCGCAGTACTATGGCTCTCTGCCCAACGTCAATCAGATCGGCAACACCAGCACCGAGTTCCAGGTGGGATGTCGTCACAGACGAAATACACACCGCACACTAGCAGCCTCTCTTTGACAGTAAAAACCAAACGTTCTGGACTGCCTGTCCAGTCCGAGACAATTACAATTTGAGTTAATCGTGAATTCACTTGAATAGAGTTTTGTTTGAGTTCATGACAATGCACACTCTCTGTTTGGGGAACCAGCCCTCAAGGTTTATCAGTAGTGTGAAGTCCAGGTTCACTGCAGTGAATTAAGACCGTATGTGATGTATTTTGTCCCCTCAGTGTAAATGGTTTCTTAAAGTCACTGTGAGGAACTTTTAACTGGTCCTGAACCAGTGTCAGTGTAGTCCTGATCCTCTATCAGACCTCCATCAGTAAAGAGACCGTCAGAGAGAACCCTCCGGACCTTGGACCGGAGGGTGGAGGAGAGCTCAGCTCCCGGCGGCAGCAGCAGCTCCTCCTCCTCCTCCTCCTCCTCCTCCTCCTCCTCCTCCTCCTCCTCCTCCTCCTCCTCCTCCTCCAGGAGCAGAGTCTCTCCTCTCTGGGAGTCAACACCGACACCACGCTGCTGGAGAACCAGGACGTATTGCTGGAGGGAAGGGAGGCACGGGAGAACCAGAACCGCTTCACGTTCTTTCTGAAGACACGACTGCACTTGTTGTGCCTTTGTTACCAGGTGTTCAGACTAAACGCGGCGCGCCAACGTTAGCATTGCATCAAAAACATAGCGTTGCAGCTAACGTAGAGCCAGGTTAAAATACTGATATGTTTGTGGACTGAGCTCTGCGTTGGCGCTCCAGATGTGCAAACACATCAGTGTGATTCTAATAAATGAGGAGGCGGCATTTTTTCACACCCCGTCGGCCTGGACACTCATAGATGTACTGGTGCTGTAAATCGCTGGAGTTTATTTGATGTGAATGTCATTTTGATGTAAAACTGAACGTGAATATTTTCTTTACAACAAAGCTTAGAGGTCCTGATCTCATCCAGTGGTTTTTCAAGGTCTTGGCACAATAACTGTTCTAATGTTCATACCTTCAACCCCCAATTTTTTATTAATGTAGGTACTATAAAAGCATCTGAATACATCTCATGTTTATGTCTTATAAAACAATATAAGCTAATTCTCAATCACCCAGAATGTGAGTCAACAGATTTACAGATGAGTAATAAACTTAAAGAAAAAGTGCGTATAGGATTTTAGGGATCTATTAGCAGAACTAGAATATAATATTCATAACTATGTTTTCATTAGTTTATAGTTTTTTTGATATATTTATGAATAATTCTAAAAATAAAAATGTGGTGAAAGTTTATGAAAAGCACATTAAAAGAACTTCTGGCTTAACTGCAGAAACAGCAAGACGCTGAACTGGACCTTCAGATGAGCGAAGAAGCTTCTCCTGAGAGCGTGAAATAGTTCAGCTGCAGACTGGAGAGAGGAGGAGGAATAGAAGAGCACTTCTTCAAGCAGTGCACTTCTGCATGCGTAGAACAGTGCTTCTGCAGCACTGGGCCTGTATCTGTGTCGGCCCTCTAAGGGCTGAGCATGCTGGGATACAGAGGGTCCCGGGTTAAAGGGCGTTGAGGTTGATCAGTAATGGCAACAGAGTGCTCAGGTCCACGTGGAGGGAGAGAACTCTTCTGGAGTCCATTCAACTTCTGAGAGACAAACTAAATGGCTTCTAGATTCCACTCGATGATAACCATCTGCCAAAATTACATGATGTGAATGCAGAGTACTTATAACCTGTTTTATCAAAATTCCCACCCTGTGTGCTCGTGAGCAACACTCACATGTGTGTCATATATTCAAATTGAGAGACTGTTGTCTTTTAGCGGCAGTGATGGTGTGAACCGTGCCGTCTAAGCTGGGACTTTAAACTTGCAGAAAAAAGTTCATTTCATTCATTGACCACCAGTTCTTTCTGATGTCACCACGAGACAACCATGTACGCATTCTTCTGAGAGTCACCAAATAACACGGTCGTTTGTTAAACCGAAACACCGGCGGCGTCGACGGCAGCACGTTGTGAAACGTGTTGACCGCCACTGACTGTTTAGCGCCCATTTTAAAACGGAATAAAGCCAAACCAGATCACGGAGTTGGATCATCTCGTGACTTGTAGCTCGTAACGTCTCTCGGATCTGGAGAGTCTATTTGTTGTGGTTGCACTCGTCAACTTTAGGGTTTAATATCCTTCCGCCGTACTGCCAAACTCTCAACGGCATCATTGCATTCAACCCGTAAGAAGGTGTACGGGTACTTGCCTTTGCAAACTCCTCTTCACTCTGACTTTGAGTGTCACATCTTTATTGTTTACATATATTTCATCGCTACAATGTGGCATTCAAAGCTGTCATTTATGATGCAAGTCTTTTGTGCATTGGTGACTCACGTTCTTTAGTTTGATATTTCCTTTGTGCCTGTGGTGTTAATCAGCTGTTCCGTTGTGTTTGAAGAGCCAGCGTGATGTAAACGTAGCAGCCATCACATGACCCCTATAAGAGTCAGTGACTATGTCAATACAGTGTAGTAAGAGGTATTAACAAATTATCTGTGTTGGCTAAATGAATTAGCATTGGGGCACAACAGTGCTTTCAGATACAACTGAAGTTTGAAGACATTTGACGTCCGTCTTCCTGCCTCCCAGCCAATCTGTGGGAAACTGCGTCTCACTTGTCCGATGTCTCTTTTCAGAGTGGCTTTCCGTCGGGATTGGACTCGTCCAGAGGGACCCGCCACCACGGGCTGGTCGAGAGGGTCCACAGGGACCGCAACCGCATCAACTCTCCCCACCGCCGACCCGTCGACAAGCACGGACGGCAGATATCCTTCCAAACCTCAAATCATTGACAAGTAGGAGCCCTCAAAGGGCAATCGGCGGTGTGGAGGTGGGTGTTGTGGCTTCCCGCTGGTTGCTCTTTAGTGTTGTTTTGTCTTTGTGGTGTGATTTCATGCGTGACGATACTTGACCGTGTAGCCAGCTTGCTTTGAAGCCTCGGGAACAGAATTCGTCGTTATGCAAATTTGAAATGTGACGCAGACACTTTGCTTCAACTGATGGACATCGACAGCATACTGTGAATGCACATTTGGGTGTGTGTGTGTGTCTCTCTGTGTATATTTCAAACCTTATTTGCTCCTGTCACATTTTTCTCTCCGTAGCCTTGATTTTCTCTGCAATTATATCAAAGTTCTGCAGGTTTATTCAAACAGCACAGCGATGGCTAGAAGTCGAGAGAGCTCACTGTTTACGGGATCTGTTTAGAATAAACGCTTTATTTGAGGCGGAATTTTAAATGAGACTTCAATGTTCGTCACACATGATGTGTTATTAAAGGGCCGTCGAAAAGATGAAAGTCTGACCGTTATGTTTTTGGCTGCGATATAGTTTTGGTGATTGTTTAAAGAAAACATGCTTTTCCATCCCCCCATTGTGGGGTTCAGAGAGTTAACAAGTCATTTTATTATTCTGTGAAACATTTTGTTGTGTGTGTGTGTATATATATGTATATATATTTATATTAAATGCTTCCTTCTGAATAATCTACTTGCTAATCTAGTATACTGAACAATACAGTTCCTTTTTTTTGGATTCAGGATGTAGATTTTATTTCCTGACCTGGATTCACACCCAATATGTCACATTTACATGAAACAGCCCACTGATCCACCAACACGCCCCCCCCTTAATAAGCGAGTCTGTTTATTGCCTTGAGGCGGAGATGATTCACTGACCTGTCGCTATGCGGTGTGATCGCTGTGTCCCAGCATGTGATGTCTCACCAGCGCATATATATTTCAGCGAGCAAACGGCTGCATAACGTGATGGTGATTATGGTATTTTGGGGCAAACATTCCACATTAGGTTTTCTCTTGTTGTCGGTACAGATTGACATCATTGGTGCTTGTTTGTCATGTTTGGGTTGATGTGTACAATAGACTGGGCTGACCTACATTGAGTGGGAGGTGTGACTGTTTAAATTGCCTAAAGTTCAACCTGTAAAGCGTAGCTCGAAGCGTACTTAACTGCCTCAAAGGGTTCCCGATGGATCAACGGTGTCCTTTACATTCATGTAGGCAATGTAAGCGAGCTCTTTGCTTTTTAATGTTCCTGTTTATTGTGTTTTAACCCTCTGAAGCCCAAACGTTTTGAATTTCACAGCAACATAAAAGTCCTGCACCTCTGTGGAAGCAGCACAGCGATGGCTAGAAGTAGAGAGAACTCAAACATGTCTTACAATTTGTGTTGCGATGCCATAAATCCTTAAAAAAGAAAAGAACGCGAGTTGAATTTCTTTGATTTATTTTCCAAAAATTGGCAAACACTGGAATCTATATATCCAACATTTGGGTAAGTTTCCACACGTGTTACCAATGTTGGGGGGAAATGGAGTCTCCACGACGTGCTGTTTATGTTGAGCTCTTCACATTTTTACAGCCTCTCCTCTCTGCTCTGTGTTCAGCAGCCTGAACTTTCGCCAAAGCTTCAGAGTTTCTGTCACGTGACTGTTGGTCTCTGGCGAGTCAATCTTCTTGGTTTTGCTGAGGAGCAAACAGTTTATTTGTGGTGAGATTTTAACTGGGACATGTAGAATAAATGTTGATAAAATATCACAATGAAACCGTGTTGTTGATACCAAATGATGTCCGAGTGGACGTGTCATCATGTCCTTCACAAATTGTATTTCATTCGTCTTAAAAGCTCAGCTGAGTGAATGTTGAGAAAGGCTTTAATTGTGTTCCTGTGTTTGTATCAGGGGTGTTAATCTTTTGGTGCGAGCTGCCGAGTGTTGGTCGTCCGTAGAGATGTCGGCCTTCTCTCTAGTATATAATTAGACTATATGGCACGAGGCTTGTGGTGCTCAAAGCAATGTCACTGCTCACAACAAGGTCTGTGGATTATCTTGAGAAACAGAGTCAGGATCTCTAGTAAGAGACGTTGCTGTTGAGGGTTTCCAATGCATCTTCTGGCACATTGAGTGTCATATAGTCCAGTTATTTTGGAGAGAAGGCAGACATCTCTACTGCAGTATCTCCAACACTCTGCAACTCACACCAAAGTAGCATGCACACCTGTGTTGTGTTACACTGATGAGAGGAGTCTGAGGATGGTTCCTCTATCAACGTGCAAGCCTATTGGTCCAAAACGAGGAAGTGGTGCATCATCGATGGAAAGGAGAAGGAGGGTAGTGAAGGAGAGAGGAAATGAGGACGAGGATAAACCTAAATGATTAAAAAGAAGATCGATATAATGTGACCATTAAGGTCGTGCTTTCACTTGTATTGACAAAGTCACCAGCCTGATCAGATAGTGGCCGGATCGATTACGTTGCGTAAAACAGTGGATTAACACATTTCATTTTTTTCTAATTTCCTCGTTATTTAGTTTGCAAGGAGTTATTTGACGAATAGCGTCTGTGATACACACGTTACTGTCTTTAAATTCTTCACACAAGCTCTACTTATGTGGTTTCTTGTTAAATGATGAAAAAGATTTTTGTAGAAAAAAAAATATATATATATATTTGGCAAATGAGTGTGAAAAGCAGAGTTCTTGGTGGGTCCTTCGTCCACTGAGAACCGGTTTAGTCTGGCAGCTGTAAACAAGACCGTCATCTGAGTGGTTTAAATGATGATGACGAGGAGCAGCTCGGCATCTCGGAAAAAGGGAAATTGTGTCGTGCGGTTCGTGGCTCTGGCTCATCCAATCACTGTGCCATACTTTGAAGTGGTTTGTTTGACTATGATTGGTACTTTTAATTATATCCCAATTCTACAGTCCCAGAAACACAGCTGTGTGTCAGTGTGTCAGTGGTTCAGGTTTTACCCAACTATTATAGTTGTTGAAATGTGTGAAAGAGCACATGCACAGACTAAGAACCAGTTCGACAGGATAGTTTCCGTTCCTCCTCTGCGTCTGGAGAAACCGCAATAGTGTCCTCTCCCCTCGGTTGTATTTGTGTATATTTAGAAAGGGGCGTGTTCTGTGTGAGGGGTGATAGCAGGGCTCCAGTCTCGCTCACTGCTGATAATCATTTCTCCAAGGCCGAAGCAGAAGTCGTCCTTGTGTGGCACCCAATGTCTGCTTTAATATGTTTTTGTTGATTGGTCAACAGTTTCAACAGTCCCCCCCCCCCCCCCCCCCCCAGAGGAGAAACCGTCTCTAGACAGAACACTTAAATAGTGACAGTTGGCGAGATACGACGCCACCTTTCTGAAGTCCTGCCCTTCCAGGAGTCCGTAGTAAATCAAATCATGTCGTCATTGTTCCGTGAAGCATTTGAAAAAGACTGCTCTATTGTTCACACGGCTGTAGGGCTTTGATGAGAATGTGCCCGCTGTACGAAGGCTTTCTCGTCTCTTTGACGTGAAACACGCATCCTCTTGGTATTTCATGTCAAGCAGCTGAGCTCTGAGCTATAGTTAGAACACATCCTTGTTTCATTTGCAAATGAAAACATCAGGGTGAGGTCAGATTGTAAATGTCTTTTATTCCATTTCGTTGTGTGTTAATATCTGATGACATTGAAATACGTGCGTAAAAGTTATAAAAATGAACTTAAAGTGCCTGTGAAGGCAAAATGTATATATATTTGTGTCACATGTATTGTGCTGGTTGTCTTCGATACGCTAGTATATGGCCAAACCATGATCAATCATTTTATTTTCAGTTTATACAATATATGCAAAATAATTGCAAAAAATTACATTTCTTTGTCTTTCTTCAGCACGATTCGTTCATGGTTTGTTTCCTGTAAAACAAAATATGACTTGTGCTGATGTAAGCTAGTACCAACAGATTTCAACCAATTCTATCCATCAACCAGTCTTAATTTCACTGGGAAATACGTCACCGTACAGAATCTGAAGACGCTCTAACTTCTTTAATGGTGTTTTACATTTTGTCATAACCTTGAAAACAATAAGAAATGTTGATGGCTCATCCTGCAAATTGGGGCGTGTACTAAATTTGCGTCCAATGAAACATTTGTCATATAAACGCAAACCTACCATTGGGATGCACCATTTCCAGTCTCTCCTTCAAACAGCAGCACTTTCGGCTTCGGATCTCGGATCGTACATGCGTGTCCTCGCTCCGAAAAGGCGACTTCTTCATGGTCGTCGTCTTCCTCTATTTCATCCCCGTCTGATAAAATCGTTGGTAAAAAATCCGCTGGCGTATTCGATGGTGGTCCTTTACAACAGAGAGCAGGCTGTCCTCCGTGTTCAGCTGGCGGCTAGTCACCACGACGTCACCAACTGGTGAATAACTGTTGACGCCACGAGTTCGACGTTTTGCCCGTCGCCATCTTGTTTTTTTGCAACCAGAAGTGACACGAGAAGGCGGAGCTAAGTACAACCGAATGCATATTTAAGACATCATCCGGAGACCGGAATGTTCCAATTAACTTTCATGAAGTGAAAACACTGAAAGGTTTAAAGTTGTAAGTCGAAAACAGACAACTCCCAGACCGGGTAGCGACCTGTCAATCACAGTAAGCCCCGCCCTAAAGCATCCCCTGCTTTATGGTCTGTGTGACTCTAAATGGACCATAATGTACTAAATGAACATCATGCTGTATTGAAGAAGACTTGAAACTAGAGATTGAGACCCTGATGGACATTAGAGAGCATGCAGGTTTAAGGCTCTTCTGCACTATTGGCTACTGTAAACGCCAGCTTACCGTTTTTACAATAAATGCATAAACATGTAGAATCATGAGCTGTTTCATGGGAACTTTAATACCACAGTGATGTTTTCTGTATTTGTGTCAATAATTCCCTTAACTGAAACCTACATAGAGAGCTCTCCGTACGGAGCGGTGTACCTGTCCCCGCCTCTGGACAACAACTGGAGAAGGTGAGTACAAATATCTGTGTGGCTGCTGACAGAACGGTTATTGTTTCTTCTTCTTCCTCCAAACTTGATTATTTTACAACAGGAGCCGTTTCCTCTTCCCATCGAGCTTCTCTGTGCCTACTAGTGTCCTCATCAGTGGATGTGCAGAATGTTGTTTTATTTGCAGGAATGTTTGAGGTGCTGTGTGAGTCCCTGGGGAGGCGGCGTCTACCTAACGGTGTTTGACAGATAGCCTTTTCACTTTAAAGGTCATGATGCCCAACAGCCGCCGTCCTACTGTTTAGGGATTGTATGTTGTCACAGCACCACTGCCCTGTGCTTCACAATCTCCAGCGTAGCAGAAATGTAATATCAGCGCCTGCTGGACAACAATGCTACACTACTTGGCCTTGATGTGAGCCCTGGTTGTGCAGTCGGTGTCCTGGGTGACGGCTTCTCCTCAGTGCTTACAAGGGAGTGGGTTATGTCCCTGTGATTAAAAACAAAACCGCTCCGCCCCTCACTCTTGTGTTGTTTATGTGCTGGCTTGGCCGGCTGCAAGTCGCCCTTCCCCTCGTCTTCCTCCGCGCTGCACACACAGACTCGTTGAGAAAATGTTTTGCCGCCCGTGACATCCTTGCCACTCGTATTTGATGTAAAACGCAGCCAGTTTGCGATACAAGCGAAGAGATGTTCTGTTTTTTGTTGTTTTTTCCACTCTATTATATTCTTTATGACAGATACTTGTTATTAAAGGCCGATATAATAACGCTTGCTTTTAGCAGGAGAAAGCAGATGGCCGATACCGATCAAGAACTGTTAATGTTGCGTTATTGTTGGAGAGATGAGTTTTATGGGCAGAAATACACTGAAAACTGGTCAAATATGCGTGTCAGTTTGCTGTAAAATCAGCCGTTGCGCAGCCATTATCAGCCCAGTTCCACTGCTAACATTAGTTTGTAAAACACTGATTGGACATCCACATCAAACGCTCTCCCGGCTCTTGTGTTGTTGAGAGTCAGATTCTCCCGCTCGACAGTCTGGGGAGATCGGGGCGGAGAGTCTGTAAAAAAAAAAAAAAACGGCAACAACATCTGCACTACATTACAGGCAATCGGCTCTGGAGGAGAGCCACAAAGCTTTTTTTAACCGTTTCAGCGCTTTAATTACCACAAAAGCGACTACAACAATTTATCTGCTGTGTCCACCCAGCATCTCCAACACAGACGGGTTATTTAAGACGTATACAATACAAAATACTTCATAATTGAGACCAAATAAGTGCATTTAGGTGGCGTCAACAGGCTACGCTAGCCTTTCATATTAGATTCAATGTTAAAAGTAGGCGACTATTATTAGAACAATGCAAACATTAAGGCTCCCTCATGTGGCTCAAAGGTGTACTGCAGATATAGATCTTAAACAAAAGATTTGGCGACTTAAATAAAATCCCTCTGCTCTAGAGTTTCCTCAAAGTATAATGTTGGGCATCAAAGCGTCTTAGACATCGTAGACCATCTGTTTCGGGGTCAGAGCCTCAATCCAGTCTCACGCCCTCCTCCTCGTCCACTCGCCCATCTTTGGTCTGCTATTCCCGTACCGGCCTCTCTCGGGAGGACTTTCTCAGACCGAGCTCCCTGGAGATGGCTCTGTACGAAGAGAGCTGAACATTTCCCTCTTTGGGAGATGCAGTGTGATGATTCAAATATGTGTGTTCTGATTACCATCGCAACTCCAGTGAGATTTACACACACAGGAGAGACAGGAGAAATACTTACTTCTCATGGCGTTCTCCAAAAAGAGAAATGTGGACAGATTAACCAGAGTCTTTAACCAAGAATGGACAGACTCTTATAATTCATTCTTCCCACGGGCAGTTTAAAACCAGGAAGTCTCACGTGTTCAGTTTAAAACCAGGAAGTCTCACGTGTTCAGTTTAAACCCAGGAAGTGTCACGTGTTCAGTTTAAAACCAGGAAGTCTCACGTGTTCAGTTTAAAACCAGGAAGTCTCACGTGTTCAGTTTAAACCCAGGAAGTCTAACGTGTTCAGTTTAAAACCAGGAAGTCTCACGTGTTCAGTTTAAAACCAGTAAGTCTCACGTGTTCAGTTTAAAACCAGGAAGTCTCACGTGTTCAGTTTAAACCCAGGAAGTCTCGCGTGTTCAGTTTAAACCCAGTAAGTCTCGCGTGTTCAGTTTAAAACCAGGAAGTCTCACGTGTTCAGTTTAAACCCAGTAAGTCTCACGTGTTCAGTTTGAAACCAGTAAGTCTCGCGTGTTCAGTTTAAAACCAGGAAGTCTCACGTGTTCAGTTTAAAACCAGTAAGTCTCACGTGTTCAGTTTGAAACCAGTAAGTCTCGCGTGTTCAGTTTAAAACCAGGAAGTCTCACGTGTTCAGTTTAAAACCAGGAAGTCTCACGTGTTCAGTTTAAACCCAGTAAGTCTCACGTGTTCAGTAAGTCTCGCGTGTTCAGTTTCTATGTATTCACTGTCTATATGGGACTAAATCATCGTGCAGGTTGGAGATTATTGTGATGTTGTGGACCTTTGATGAGGACGTTCTCTCTAACCTCAGATGTCATCGTGTTCCCAGATCTCTGCACTTGTTTTGAGTACAACGTTTTCTTGACCAAAAGAAACAAAGTCACCGTGTAAATATATTTGAAGGCGGTTCAGCACCAACAGGAGATTCATTTGAGTTATTCTGTGGACCACTTGTGCTCTCAGAAGACTATTGTGGTTGTTTCTAAGTACTGAGGAGGAGTCGAGGCCCTTCTTGTGCTGGAGTGCTTCAGAAAAATCCACTCGGTCACTGTTTCAGGCTTCAACAATGACCCTCCACATCCAGTGTTTTACATCCCGTCTCTGTCGCTCTGCCTCCATCTCTCTCTCCCTTTCTCTCCCTTTCTCTGTCTCTCTGTCTCTCGCTCTGTCTCTCTCTGTCTCTCCCTCTCTCTGTCTCTCTCTCGCTCTCGCTGTCTGTCTGTCTCTCTCTCTCTCTCTCTCTCTCTCTCTCTCTCTCTCTCTCTCTCTCTCTCTCTGCCTCCATCTCTCTCTCCCTTTCTCTCTCTCTCTCTCTCTCTCTCTCTCTGCCTCCATCTCTCTCTCCCTGTCTCTGTCTCTGTCTCTCTCTCTCTGCCTCTCTGTCTCTCTCTCCCTTTCTCTGTCTCTCTCTGCCTCTCTCTGTCTCTCTCTCGCTCTGTCTCTCGCTCTCTCTGTCTGTCTCTCTCTCTGCCCCTCAGTCTCTCTGCCTCTCTCTCTCGGTCTCTCTCTCGCTCTGTCTCTCTCTGTCTGTCTCTGCTCGCTCTGTCTCTCTCTGTCTGTCTCTGTCTCTCTCTCTCTCTGTCTGTCTCTCTCTGCTTCCCTCTCTCTCTGTCTCTCTCTCTGCCCCTCTCTCTGCTTCCCTCTCTCTCTCTCTCTGTCTCTCTCTCTGCCTCTCTCTCTCTCTCTGCTTCCCTCTCTCTCTGCCTCTCTCTCTGCCTCTCTCTCTCTCTGCTTCCCTCTCTCTCTGCTTCCCTCTCTCTCTGTCTCTCTCTCTGCTTCCCTCTCTCTCTGCTTCCCTCTCTCTCTGTCTCTCTCTCTGCTTCCCTCTCTCTCTGCCTCTCTCTCTCTCTGCTTCCCTCTCTCTCTGTCTCTCTCTCTGCCTCTCTCTCTCTCTGCTTCCCTCTCTCTGTCTCTCTCTCTGCCTCTCTCTCTCTCTCTGCTTCCCCCTCTCTCTGCCTCTCTCTCTCTGCTTCCCTCTCTCTCTCTGTCTCTCTCTCTCTCTCTCTCTCTCTCTCTCCCCCCCATTATCTGCTCAGCAGCAGGTTTATAAACGTGTCTTCACTCTGCTTTTGATTTATTCTGTCTCTCCATTTTCTTTCTCTGCTCAAATGTAGGACGGTGTTGTGTTGTCTTGAGTATTTTTCCAGGGTCTGTCTTCCTTCCACACGAGGCTCATCGTTCTTAATGTAGTTTCTCTTCTTCACACAAACGTTTAGGAAGCGGGTCTGTCATCCAGTAAACGTCTGTCATCTCTTTCCTCTGTGTCTCTCTCTCTCTGAAGGGAACAGCAGTCATGGGCCGAGGAAAAACGGCCTGGGTTGAGATTATTATCGCAACTCAACAGGTGACTCTCTCTCTCTCGCTCTCTGTCTCTCTCTCTCTGTGTCTCTCTCTCTCTCTCTCCCCCCCTCTCCGTGCCTCTCTTTCCCCTCTGTTTATCTTTGCCGCTTCATCCCTCGCTCACACAGAGGCCAACCATTCTGTTCCTTGTCTTTTTGCAATCTCTCTTGGCTACATGGCGTCCTGGTCTCAATCCTTTTGTAAATCTCAGTAATCCCCTCTTTTCTTCCTCTGAAGCACTGAGATAGAAGGCTGAGACACACATCTCAACTCAAGACTGTTTGTGGTTGATTAACTCTTTTTCTTCTCTCCTGAAACAATAATCAATAGTTCCTCTCTGACTCACCCAGCTTTAGGACTCACGGCTCCTTCGCACTCTAACATCAAGGCTCCTTTTTCACTTGTTCACATTGTCTTACTTTCAGCCTTTTCCCATCCTCTTTCAAGTGTCTGTGAGAAGTTTTCTGAATTTAAAGAAAATCCAGTTTGAGTTGACGACAGCGATGGGTTCTGAAGTCAGGTGTGTGTGTGTGTGTCGTTTTTTTGGTGCCCATGTTAACAGGTTAGAGCAGCCAGACCACCTGTGTGACGTGCACCTTTAATAACAGCAGCAATAGAAATGATCTATGAGTGCCATAATTGACAGATAAAACCAAACCTGGCAACTCTAAAAGCGTCATGTTTTGGATGACTCAAACTTAGGTGTGATTGCTACAGTTCTGCTGTAAAGTGAGAGCAGGAGTGACTCAGGGAAGAAGCCGTTGAGGCTGAACGGATCGCACTAGAGAAAGCTCTCAGCTGGAGCGGTACAGGACTCGGGGGGCTTGTGTGGGTCGGACCGTGAATGTGTGCGCACAAGTGAACACGTTTGACTTCACAGCTCGTATTAGATACGTACAACCATGACGACAACTAATCTCTTGTAGCTGCCAATTGCCCTGTGTTTCCCTGTAGCGGTACATTTATGGAGAACAAATGTTTTCATCATTATTTCATCACTCTCAGACTGATCCCAGTCCTGTGGGGATGTGTTTTGTCTGAGTGAGGTCAGTGTGATCAGTGCAAGTGAATGCAGCATGTGTGTGTGAAGGCAGAGCAGGAAGCAGAATGACTCACAAATCCTCTGCCTCTGTCCAAGGTGCTGGAAAACTTGTCATCATTTTCTTCCTCCGTCCCACACAGAACCAACTCAGACTCTGCTCTCCATACGAGCGTCATGAACCCAATCCCCCAAGACCCCTTTGGCATGAACCAGCAGATGGGTCGAGGTCCTCTCCAGCGCAATGGTGAGAGTAACACACACACACAAGCTATTCACCCTCAAAGAGAGCATTTTCTGTGTTTGTGTAGTGTGGTTTGACTCTCTACATTTTGATATCCATGTCTTACAAGAGATATTCTTGTTTTACTCTGTCCATAAATCTGCTCTGTTTCTCGCTACTATAGTGGCACAATTTAAAGCCAGGTCTTCCAGCTCCAGCGGTTCATTTATGGTCGCCATTGTGTGGCTTAGGTCTGCACCGATACCACTCACAAGTACTTACGTTTGAGTACTAGCCGACGCCGAGTACTTAATAATACAATCACAACTTTGTCGCTGACAATTTAGCATTCAACATTGTGGTTTCCTTGTACATACAGCACATAGTTCTTTGCAGGAGGGATGCTAATAATGAACTGTTTATCGGTTAAACAGTTCAAAGAAATATTGAAAATAAGAAACTCAGAGGAGTGGCTTGTCACATAAAGGAGGATAGCGCTAGTCCACCTTCAGGTCTCTGTTGCACATTGAAAGAGAATGGGCACATCTAGTGTGAGAAGTTCAACAGTGTTTGGGCACAAATTCTTCTTCAAAGCTGTTTAATTGTATATCTTAACAAGTCTGGATCTTCACTTTGGTTCTAAACCACGTCCTCTCCGACCAACTTCTTTTTTACATTTCAGGGTCTCAAGTCGTTCGTTATTATCGTTGCCTGTTTGGAGAACTGCTACCTCTGACACCTCCTCACTGTAGACGTGTTCATTTATTCAGATACTTTGTCATTTAGTCTTATTGTATTTACTCAATTTTGGTCCAAAGAAAAACAACCAATTTAACAGAGTAATACTTCAATATTTTTGTCTTTTTCAGGCATTAGATTAGATTGAAGATTTCAGTCAATCCAGTCCAACCGAAACATCAACATGTTTCTTTCCCCCCGGCCCTGCTGTAGTCATTGTTCACTTGAAGTTACTGAGGGAACGTTGCTGGTGATTTTGTCGTCCCTGTGGACTGAAGCGGTGTGTTTACAAGCACCAGAGTCCCTGAAGAAAAGCTCTCTTTACTGCAGCGGATGACGTCTCGTCCTCGTCTCGTCTCAGTCATGACGGATATATATTTCCTCACTGCTTTTGTTTCACTGCAGTTCTGAGAACGGAGCTCGCTGTGCTGGTTGTCAGTCTGGCTACATTGGATTCATCAAATTGACATAGTTATTAAATGCCTTTCTGAATCACCACATGCCCATGGTTGCTTTTGAAAAGAACTCCCTACATGAAATCATATCGGCAGGAAAACATCCTGGAGAGTCTCAGCAACATCCACTTGTGTATTGAGACGTCACCTAAAGTCCATTACTCTTTGTAGAGGAGGTGCAGCTTTGTGTGAGCAGAGCATGCTTTTCTACACCAGACATCCTCTCGGTCTCATGCAGGCTGCTCCGTATGGGCCCATGTCGTAGTAATCATGCTCGTTTATAGTGTTTGTGTTTCTCTTCTGCTGGTCATTTATTAACAGAGAACACAGCCGGCTGCTTTTCGGTCTCGTTAGCCACTCAGCTGCACAAATCACAGTCGGGCCTTTGTTGGTTTAGAATGTTCTCTTTATACCTTTTGTAGCAGTTATTGTAATCGGTCCAAAGAATTCATCCTCCGCTCTCCTGAGCTGCTCCATCTGAGTCTCCGGCGGGTTTCTGGATGAGAGAAGTTGTCCTGCAGCCGAGTACCTCTCACTGTGTTTAGCCACCAAGTTGAAACAGGATATTGCCTTAAGATGTGAGCCAAGTGTGAGTTTATCAAACAGTCACCCCAGTGTGGATACATGAGTTACAGCACGCTTTAAATGGCTCACCTTAGACCCAGTTGTGTGTGTCAGTAACTATTATTTTCATCATATCAAGGAATCTATTTTCTTCATCCATCGAGTTCCCAGAGCCCATAGTACCGTTTTTGAAATGTCTTGTGTCAAGACGACAACCTCCGGTTCTGAAAAGTGAAGCCAACACTCACACACAGTACAGTCTTCTTGCATAGCCTGCTGCATATAGTCCACCAGCACATACTACACATAGCTGCCCGGGCTCCGTATCATCACAAAGAGGTTCAGCAGCGCGGCCTCATCAACACCTCCGAAGGTCTTGTCATTAGAAAAAAGAAGCAGTCGTAAAAAGATCGAATGTGAAGCTCTGCAGCTGAAAGGCATCTGATTACTGCCGTGCTCTAGGAATAGACGGTGACTTTGTTTTCTTCTTAATCCTGAGCGTTGAAAACACCCATATCCAATGCATCGCACAGTGTAAGTGATCCAAGCCACACAAGCCAGCAGTGTTTGGTCCCAGTTGCTCATCTGTTGCATCTCTTCATTGTTTCATCTGCTCCTTCAGCAGCCGAAAAGCTGCCTCTCAAAATGAGCTGTAAGGCCTTCACACACAGGCGGCGTCACAAATGAACAGCACAAATATTTGTTTATTGTTATTTGTTTGATTTTGCAACAGTTGCGTCGCCTTTTCAGTCTAAAGGTTTGAATAGATTCTTGCAGATTCTTTCTGTTGTAAAGCCTAAACTGCTGTAAGATATTTGATTGAGTGGATTTTAGTTCCCTCTGGTAAACAGTTGTGCAATGTACACGTCTAGGGCTCTTATTGTGAAGGAGGAAGGAACGGGCAGTGGTTCAAGCGCTAATGTGAAAGCGATGAGGAGACTAGAAGATGACATGACGAGACACAGAAAAACAATATGTCCTTAAGAAGTAACAGCGCACAGGACGTGTATGTGGCGTCGGGTCTTCAGTGAGGAGGACGAGAGGGCTCTTCTGTGGCACAATAAAAACAATGGCCGTCTCTTTCCTCCTCCTCGGCAGTCTATGACACCCCCCCCCCCCCGCTTCAAACTCTTAGTGTGTATTCCTGTCAGAGCGACCGATTATTGTGCTTCAAACATATCCTCTAATGTTCCTAAGCTTCAGTTTTTTATTTCTTTGCTTTATTCCCCCCCCCCCCCCTCTTTGTTTTTCTCGTGGAGGCTGGAATGCAGAGTCGGAGGTGGACGGCTCCCGAGATGGTGAGTTGAACATTCCTTGAGCAATCGAGACGTCGTCCGTATCGGCTTGGCTGTGAACACGCAGCTTTAATTGGCCTTCCTCTCTCCGCAGTCTTCTCCTTCCCCGCCCTGACCAACGAGGACAATCTGTTGGGGGTCGGCAAGCCGCTGCCCAAGCAGCTGTGGGAGGCCAAGAAGGTGAGGCTGCTCGCTTATCATGTCCGTCTGACAGTCTGGTAACTCCGTGTGGAAGCAGACTATCTTCTGAATGTTGTGGTATTCACTGCTATCACATGTGGGTGACTGAATCAGTACACGTGCAACCACGGTACATCTTTGTGCCGGAAAGCTGAACAGCAACCTACAGTTTGCAATCAACCGTGGAAACAGTACTCTCAGATACAAATGCAGTGTTGGAGTGTTGTTATCTAATTGTCATTTTCTCTGTCTCAGTCTCTGGCATCGAGGCCGAAATCTTGTGAAGTGCCTGGAATCAAGTAAGTCTGAAGATGTATTTATTGTTTTGCTTCATCACAAATAAACCTTTTTCTTTTTATTCGATTGCACCGAAATCATCATCGGTGTGACGTTAACACAAAGCATGCATCACGGGCATAAAGCGCTGCTGTAGCTGGTCAACAGAAAGGAGATGCAGCTCATCGCCACCTCGTCAGACAGGATGTCCGTGTTCCTCTTTACACCGTTAACCCAAGAGAAGAGGAACAGAGTTAGAACAATCAGATTCCAGAGGCTTTGTTTTCCCTCTGCAAGCCGCATCCGGTGTCATGTCATCATTCAGAAGCCAACGTTTTTACCAGCAACTCATTCGCTTTAGTTGCCGGCACATGTTCGGACATAGCGTCGAGGTTTTATCATCGCACACAAAGCAGTACAGTCTTCTGCAGAGACGTGAAGGATTCTCCTCTTGATGGATTAGAAACATCTCGATTGATCTTTATTTCATGCTGCCTCTTTATCTGACGGAGAGAGACACCATTTGTGTGTTTGTGGAGGCAAACGTTTGTTCTTTGTTTTGGGCTCTGTGTTTGTGAGTGGGGACGGACAACAATGAGTCACTGTTGCTGTTAATGCAGCATATGAGCAGAACTGGAAATTAGAGAAATAATGGAGGGAGTGAGTGGGTGGGGGAAGGAAGGAAGAGGACGGGAGTCAAAAGAAACATCTTTTCAGTTTGCAATGGCAGCACATTCAATGGACCTGCGTTTGATTTTGCACAATATTTACATTCATTAAAAAAGGCGATTGTGAGCGTCGGCATCAAAACAAGTTTTCTCTGTTCGTTTGTTGCAGTATATTCCCGTCTCCGGAGCAGAACCCGGGTCTGTCCCACTACCAGGGCTTGTTAAATACCAGCGGCTCTCTGCCGGACCTCAGCAACCTGCACTTCACCTCGCCACTCTCCACGCCGCTGGACCCGGAGGACAACGGAGGCTACTCCAACCTCAGCGGGGGCAGCAGCACCGGAAACCTGCCGGCCGCCATGATGCACCTCGGCATCGGCAACTCGCAGGGTGGGTGGAGAGCGAGCGCGTGCATGCGTCGGTGCTTTTGTAGGCGCATGTGTGTGTGCGAGGACGAGTGCATACACATTGATGAAGAGTAAAAGTGCAACAGATCATGGAACTATATATATATATATGTATATATACATACACATATATATGTTTTGTTATAGCAGCGTCAGCAGCCCATCAACAAATCTACATTTCTTCTGACATATTCTTCACTACTTTAGCTTCAGATGACAGAGATCTGACCGGTTGTTGTGTTTCGTCCTCGGCTGTTTACTTCTGATTTAACTCATTTAAGTGGCCGTGGGGCACTGAAACACGTTTTGTTCCGTGAGGTACTGAATGAAATGAAATGAGACTCGTGGTTCTTGAGGAATGTCGGCATCTGCTCCGGTACGTCACTTACCAGAATTTGTCTCATGTTGCCTAGCAACGCAACTCTAACCATAGTCCGTGTTATCTGAATCCACTTATTCCTTCAACATGCGCTTCCTTCGGAATCATCATCATCGTCTGTGGAGTTTTCTCGTCTTTTGCCGGTTCCAGGCCTCCTCTGCCTGCGACCGTACATTCTGCATCGCTCTGTGAATGATCTCTCTGTCTCCCACTGCCTCACTCCGCTGCCTGACCCGATCACACTCCCTCAGTGTTTCCTCCCTTGTCGAACACAGTTCAGCTTGGCCGAGCACCAAAGCGAAAGAGGCACTTTGACCCCGTTCCGGCTCGCTACAATCGGCTCTTTTCTTTTCCCTTCAGATTCCCCCTCTGTCTCCTCATTTCCCTTCTGCTCTGCGTCTTTCTCTCCCTCCTCGGTCGCACAATACAGTGTTTTTGTGTTGGGGACTGGAGAGCACATACCGCATCATAACTTCCACATGTCCCCAGATGATTTCCAGTGTCTGCTCCGGATTCACAGCCGCCTTTTTCATGAGATTCATTCTGATGCACATTTACACTCTGATATTTATCCCCCCCCCCCCATGAAGGTCTGTCCTCGTCTCTGAGCAATCCCTCGATTCAGGCGTCCCTCAACAACTGCCAGCTGCAGTCGTCGCTCAGCAATCCCTCCATCAACTCGTCCCTGCGTCTGTCCAGCAACTCTCCCCGGCGGCGGCAGGCTGCCATCAGCCCCCTCACGCTGTCTCCTGGCAGCGAGCAGCGCAGAGGCCTGGCCAAGCAGCTGTCCCCCACCATGTCCCCCTCGCTGTCCCCCATCACACAGGTACTGCCTTCACATCCCTGAATAACGAAGGGGGATTGTTTACTCTGTAACAGTTTTATCTTATATTCATGTGTCCACAATGTTGCTGAAGCATCAGCTGCCGAACCGCCAGACTTCAAAGCAGCTTCTTTCCTCTGGGCTGAGAGATTCATCCTCCAGCCGCAATATAATTATAGTTTCTGTTTGACTTGTGGAGCAAAATGGGACAACATGCATTTCGTTTGTGCAACCCTGTTGAACAAACGACGACAGAAAAACCTTGTCACTATAAAACTGAGTCGTATAAGAATCTCTTTGTGCAGACTGAGAAAAACAATCTAAAAATAACTAATGTACGTCATGTACAATGATGTAAAATAAAGTCTGACATGCAAGTGAAAAGTCTTGCCAGTGCACAAAGAAAGAATACACTGGTGCATTTGTTTTTTACTCCTGCTTTGATGGGGAGAGTGCAGCAGACTAATGATGTAACAATCTGATTAAATCAACTTCAAGTCCAAACTCTCTTCGTTAAACTTGCAGTCAGTCTTCAGTGACTCGTGCTGGCGTTCTCTGTCCTGTGTAGGGAGTCGCTTTGGATACCAGCAACATGCCGAGAGAGCCGCCGCCACCCTATCCCCTCTACCAGCAATCCCAGCATGCAGTGCAGCAGCAGCCTCTTTCCCCTCTTCAGAGCTTCCAACTGGACTTCAACACGAGCCAAGTAAGTGCCGTGTGTGTGTGTGTGTGTGTGTGTGTGTGTGTGTGTGTGTGTGTGTGTGTGTGTGTGTGTGTGTGTGTGTGTGTGTGTGTGTGTGTGTGTGTGTGTGTGTGTGTGTGTGTGTGTGTGTGTGTGTGTGTGTGTGTGTGTGTGTGTGTGGAAGGCATGCTGGCACACACAATCATATTCAGTGCCCCAGTCTTTGTGGTGTTCTGTGCACTCTTGATGATCAGAATCTACTTGTGTCTCCCTGCAGGGCCGAAATGAATGCAGGAGATTAGATTCAACATTGTAATGTTATTAACCCAGTCAGTGGCGGCTGGAGACTCAAAGAAATAGGGGAGGACATTTTATTTAGCCTCCATTTTATGTATGCAGCTTAATTATATGTGCTCCTGTGTTCCTGATCTGTCGTGTAGGGGAGGCTTACACTCTGTAAATCTTACTTTGAGAACTTTGTGAAAGTGCTGCATGAATAGAATTGTTATTATTACACCAGTTGGCTGCTTATCCACTTTCTTGTGTTCAAATTCAAAGTTAAGCAGTTCAGCGATGGCAATAAGGGCGCTTGATGGGACTGAACCGTGGTAATGTGTCTATTTTCCCAGAATCCCTAGTTTTGTCCGACCAAAAGTCCAAATCCTGAAGATATTCACATAGAACCAGCAAACACTCACATTGGAGAAGATCCCCCCCCCCCCCCCCAAAAAAACAATGAATCAGTTATTATCATCTGACTAGTCAACTTATCATTTTGGCCCGAGCAACCCTGAATGGTTAAGTCTCTGGTAGACGTTAGTGATTTATTTACATCACACGTCTTTCTCTCCAGATTTGATGATGTTTTGGGATTTTTTTTTTTTTTTTAACCCCTCACAGCACAACAACATGGCGACATTCTTCAACGACCCCTTTATGGAGCAACAGTTTTCCAATCGCCAGACCAAGACCCACCCCTATCAGGTACAGGTTGACACACACACACAGAGACAACCGTAAACACACGTTTAAGCACTCAATCATCAGTCAGAAGAGACTTTTCAACCAGTAATGTTTGGTTGTTAATAGCGTTGCAACAAGGAAAACACATCGTCGGCCCGTTGAGCGTTTCCTTATCGCCACAAAGTGGCTGCTGACAGTAAACTGTCTGCAGGAAGTGGACGTAGTCATCGTGACATCACTCGTTTGTGGACTGATGTTTTGAAGCCCCGAGTTTGGCGATGTCGCCGTGTTTTTTTGTTTTTTTTGCAACCAATAAACGCAAGTTGTCATATTTGCGATGTGGAGGAGTGACGT
>NC_136635.1:31272528-31317528 GCF_949748355.1 Melanostigma gelatinosum
CAGCAGTGCGGCGCAGTCCAGATGTTCAACTCCCGCCAACAGGACGTCCCTTTTTCTGTTTGCTGACAAACTAAAACAGCGTTTAATTTATTATCTTTCAGGTGAGCAGCTTTTCAAGCAGCTCTGTAATTGATTTGGGTTCGTTGATCAGATGGACAACAGATCTTTCTTTTTGAAACGAGGAAACAGAAGAAGAGAACGTGAGCCAGAGGTGATTTTTCAGTTCAACATGTGGACTAATCTCTTCCTACTATGTCACCAATCTTACAAAGTTTTGTCCAAAAGCCAAACATTTCCTCTGGACTTGAAAGTTGAGTCCAGATGTTTCTGTCGAGTGAAACATCTGATGGCGGTAATATTCAAGTGTTTATTTGTGGAGCTTCCAAATTGGAGTCAGATGTTACCAATCTGGTGACGCTCTCTATACCTCCCAACCCTCTGCAGAGAAACCACAACGTTCACCTCCAGATTCCTCCTGTTTCCTCCCGAGCTGCAGCCACTTGATGCGTTTAACGCCAGCGAACATCAATTACTATGGAATTGTGTTAAAAGATTTCTTTGCTATCACAGCAACCAAAAGCTGTGTCAACATGAATTCGCTCGTGTGACCACAGACTGTCGATAAGACGTGGACGTAGTCGTCGTGACGTCACTCGTTGGTTTGTGGACGGATGTTATGAAGCGTTGGCGTCGACGATTTGGCCGTCGCCAACTTTTCAATGAATGAGTTCTTTTTAGATTAACATTGTGCTTATTCTTCACCCGGTAACTCTGAGGGCCTCCCAGTGATGTCAGCCCCTGATTTCAAACTGTGGAACCAGAAGTTGGTTAACTTTGCATTTATACGTGTGTGTGTGTGTGTGTGTGTGTGTGTGTGTGTGTGTGTGTGTGTGTGTGTGTGTGTGTGTGTGTGTGTGTGTGTGTGTGTGTGTGTGTGTGTGTGTGTGTGTGTGTGTGTGTGTGTGTGTGTGTGTGTGTGTGTGTGTGTGTGTGTGTGTGTGTGTGTGTGTGTGTGTGTGTGTGTGTGTGTGTGTGTGTGCGTGCGTGCGTGCGTGCGTGTGGGGGGACAGTCTGACAGATGGACCGTGTGGGCTGCTGGAAATCAGCTAAACCCTCAAACGCAGAAAGCAATCTGGGAGTGAGTTCCCAAAACAACACACAGAGTGAGCTGAACAGATAATCACAGTCATCAGTCAGAGAGCTGGAGTTGGTCCATAGAGGGAGTCTGGGCAGGTCACGATGCCAGACTCAAATTCCCATGAGGGTGGTGGTGGTGGGGGGGGGGGGGGGTGCGTGTGTCCCCTCAAAGTCCTGGTTTTGGGTCTCCCGTGCTTCCCTTCCCTCCAGCGGGTCCAGCGATACATCCTGAGTCTCCAGCAGTGTGGTGTCAGTGTTTGCTCCCAGAGAGGAGACGCTGCTGCTGCCGGGAGCTGAGCTCTCCTCCTCCCTCCGGAGCTCCGACTGCAGGTCCAAGGCTGCGGGGGAAGCCAGATCTGGGTCTGTCCACATGGACCGGTCTCTGCTGGAGGATCCGGGTCTGTCCGCGGTGGACCGGTCTCTGCTGGAGGATCTGGGTCTGTCCGCGGTGGACCGGTCTCTGCTGGAGGATCTGGGTCTGTCCGCGGTGGACCGGTCTCTGCTGGAGGATCTGGGTCTGTCCACGGTGGACCGGTCTCTGCTGGAGGATCTGGGTCTGTCCACGGTGGACCGGTCTCTGCTGGAGGATCTGGGTCTGTCCGCGGTGGACCGGTCTCTGCTGGAGGATCTGGGTCTGTCCACGGTGGACCGGTCTCTGCTGGAGGATCTGGGTCTGTCCGCGGTGGACCGGTCTCTGCTGGAGGATCTGGGTCTGTCCGCGGTGGACCGGTCTCTGCTGGAGGATCTGGGTCTGTCCACGGTGGACCGGTCTCTGCTGGAGGATCTGGGTCTGTCCACGGTGGACCGGTCTCTGCTGGAGGATCTGGGTCTGTCCACTGTGGACCGGTCTCTGCTGGAGGATCTGGGTCTGTCCACGGTGGACCGGTCTCTGCTGGAGGATCTGGGTCTGTCCACGGTGGACCGGTCTCTGCTGGAGTCTGAGCTGAAGGAGGTTCTGGTGAACCTGCATGAGTTCATCTGGTTTCACGGAGTTCTTCATAGATTATAATTTATTAAACCACTGGTTTCTTTTGCTTGCAGTGAACTGTTCCTGTTTCTTTGTTCTTTTACTGTTTGCAATGAGAAGCATCCTCGACTTCCACTCTTGTGTTTTTTTTGTTGTTTTTTTTTACCACGTTTAGCTGATGCGTGTGCAGCTCAGAGTCCTACTCTCCTCTAACGCCACCCAGACTCCTCAGAGTCTGGGTGGCGAGTTGTGGGGGCTAGTTGCGACCCAAAGCGTCTCCAGATTGTGTTTCTGCAGGTTGTAATACTGATAGAGATAGAAATGTGCTTTGTTCACATTGTCCTGTTTTCATTTAAAAGATGAGCAGGTTTGAAAAAGTAGCTGGCGTGGAATAACAGTCAGGCCGTCGCTTTGTGATGGACTCGATGTTTATTAACTGCAGAATAAAACAACTTCACTCTTCTTCTGCAGTTTGAGACACAAAACATACTCTGTGCGTGCGTGCGTGCGTGCGTACACGCGTGCATGTGTTTGTAAGCTAGTTAGTTATAGTTGGAGCTAATGTTGTGAGGCTCCATCCCCAGAGATCTCCAATTATCAAGGAATTTAGAAAGCAAAAGCTAAACCCAAACAGTCTAAAAACAGGGCTAAGAATAGACTGACCTTAGACATAATCCATTCTCCCACCATAAATGTAGTCATATCACTACAAGACAGGGTAAAGAGCACACACACACACACACACACACACAGAGGCTCTTTTATGCTTTTAGAGTGTTGGGAGCAGACACCGTAGGCAGATGTCTCTGCGGTAATAGTGGAAACTCATAAATTCTAGATTTGTGTGCCAACACTCCAAGAGGTTCTCTGTAACTGATAAATCACGTAGCAATATCCGTGTCCTGCATAGGAGGGATTGGAAACGACTTGTTATACAACTGCATATCGAGTGAGCCTACAGACAATGAAGTGATGTGTGATTTGCATTTGACTTGTGTTGTAATTCTGTTGCGTTTCATTCTGTACACACGACATCTATTGCACTTCTGTCCGTCCTGGGAGAGGGATTCCTCCTCGCTTACTCTCCCTTTTCTTTCTCCCCCTTAAAGGGTTTCTTTGGGGGGAGTTTTTCCCTTTACTGATGTGAGGGTCCCGGGACAGAGGATGTGTACAGATTGTAAAGCCCTCTGAGGCAAATTTGGGATGTTGGGCGTTGCAAAATAACTTTGAAAATAATTATGAAATAGACAACGGGTTTATAAAAACAAGTTCCCAGAGAGCTACAACATTGTATTTTGTTCAGAAAAATAGTACATGAATACCCACGTGTGTGTGTGTGTGTGTGTGAGAGAAGACCACGTAAATCCACTTTGAGGATTAAATGCTGCTAAACATCAGCACATAGTTAACAAATACTAAAATACAACTTTTATGTTTTTCATGTCATTTTGAAAGTGTTTTTAAAAAAGTCTATTAAAGAAAGTCTAATAACTGCAGTTTGCAACGGGTGACTTCCTCCAAACAGCCACAGGGGGCAACAGTGAGCCACTTTCATCAGAAAGGGGAAGAAGCCGCACAAATGTTCGATTGCTTTTTCATTACATTAACTCCAAGGTCAGAGGGACTTACTCACAAACGAATGTAACCGGAGACAGACAAGCTAACTCGCTGACTAGCCAGCTATCCGTCTCTGGAGCTGGGTCTGCGCTCTTCCATCACAACTAACAACAAAACCCCATTTTCTTCTAGTCAAATGACCGTTGAAAACAGTTCAATGTCCGTTCTACTCCGACTCCATTTTGATGGTGTAGTACTACTTCCCCGCTGTAGAAACCTTTCCTGGATGCGATCAGATTTAAGCTAACGTTATCTTTACTGGATTTGGGGAAGTTTATCCTCCGGGAACTCCAGCCACTGTTACTCGCTTCCTTTGTGAAACACATCGATTAGTCCACATCCGAAAAGACTTTCTCTCATGAAATGTTAAAGGTGAAGACATACTGAGCAACTGTATGTTAGCGAAGCAGCCAAACTGCGTTTTGTTGCAACAAAATAACAGTGATATTGTCGTTTTTTCCTTGTATCATACTGA
Organism: Melanostigma gelatinosum; assembly: GCF_949748355.1. Classification (NCBI taxonomy): domain Eukaryota; kingdom Metazoa; phylum Chordata; class Actinopteri; order Perciformes; family Zoarcidae; genus Melanostigma; species Melanostigma gelatinosum. Next base: position 31,276,725 of record NC_136635.1, read on the forward strand.
TAATACTAAGAGTATGTATTTTCAAACCAGAATCCAGGAACCCTACTGAAGGTTCATGCATATTATTTCCAGTCGGGAACCTCCAGTTCTGCAGAGAGAAGCCGAAGCGTCACGTGTTAAAGCTGCATCCTCTCTAGTGTCCACCAGGGGGCGACTCCTCTGGTTGTATAGAAGTCTATGAGAAAATGACTCTACTTCTCTCTTGATTTATTCCCTCAGTAAACATTGTAAGCATGAGTTTATGTCTCAATCTCTAGTATGCTTTCGGGCGGGGCTACCTTGTGATTGACAGGTAGCTGGCGTCTCTACGTCGTCACTCCGCATTCCTAATATGGTCACTTCCGTTCATCGGTTGCAAAAAGTAAAGATGGCGACGGTAAAAGTCCCCAAACTCGAAGACTTCAAAACATCAGTCCACAAACCAACGGGGGACGTCACGACGACGACCTCTTCTTAGATACAGTCTACGCGTTAAACACCATCACCGGACAAACGATCATTCAAGAGATGAGTTCAGGAACATGTGATCACTGTACCAACTAAACAAACCTCCTTGGTAACCATTGTGCTTCTGTATTTTTGGCATGCTGGGACTCGGTTGGCAGCGCGGTCACACCTCTGCTGCTGTGTGTGAGCGACTGAAATAGGTGTTTTAATCCCACACTGCAGGATCAGAGCTGAACCGGCTCAAAGGAACCTCATTGGAGGAGGAGGAGGAGGAGGAGGAGGAGGAGGAGGACTGTGCTGGGTTTGGCTTTTGTTGACATACTTGTGATGTCTGAGTTATTATCAGCCCACAAGTTCGAGCCACATTTCTGCAACATCTGTCGGCAATAAGCGAGTCATTGGATGACTTTGTTTATTGCCTGTTTGTGATTTTCATTTCGTAAATGTGACGTTATTTTACACACATACACCACTTGTCCTCGCTGCAGCTGTGTTTGGTGGTCTTTAGCTGTTTGTATAGAGACGTTGAGTGTTTCTTAGACTACCGTGCCGCTGGCGTAAACACATCGTGTCCGCTGCATCTGTGTGTGCGTGTGATTTATTGTACTTGCAGTGACCAGCCTGCACTGGAGCGTGAGGTTCACTGGACTGCACGTGTGACGGAGAGACGCTGAAGATAACGTCAGCCTGGACAGAGGCAGCAGATGTTTTCCAGACATCGTGTTTAGACCCAGTCTGACGGCTCACAGGTCGGTGTGACTGTGCCTCACTGTTTCCTACCACTGGGTGGCGGTATCCTCAGACATAGCTCATCTTACAGGTGTGTGCGTGCGTGCAGGTTTACGGCTCAGTTTCACAACACTTAGAGCGAAATCTTAATGAAGACAATTGACGGCTAATGAAACTCTTTGTGCAACCTATAAACCACAGACTGTCTGTGAGAAGTGGACGTCGTCATCGGTACGTCACCCATTGGTTTGTGGACTGACATTATGAAGCCTTGAGTTCGACCATTTTGCCATCGACATGTTTTTTTGCAACTGATAAAAAGAAGGTAACATATTTGGACAGAGGAGTGACATAGAGACGCCGTATACGTCTCTGGTAGAGACCTGTCAATCACTGTGCAGCCCCGCCCTAAAGCATCCCCTGCTTTATGGTCTGTGTGACTCTAAATGGACCATAATGTACTAAATGAACATCATGCTGTATTGAAGAAGACTTGAAACTAGAGATTGAGACATAAACTCATGTTTACAATGTTTACTGAGGGAATAAATCAAGAGAGAAGTAGAGTCATTTTCTCATAGACTTCTATACAACCAGAGGAGTCGCCCCCTGGTGGACACTAGAGAGAATGCAGCTTTAACACATGAAGCATCGGCTTCACTCGGCAGAACCGGAGGTTGCCGCCTGCTGTAAACACAATATGTAACTTTATGCTAACATGACAATTATTTTCCTTTTCATTCAAATAAATGAGTGTTTAAGGAACTGTGTGTAGAATATAGCAGAACTGGAATATAATATAATAATTGTTTTCATTAGACCTGAATGGTTGTGTTTTCGTTGGTGTAGAGCAGGGGTGCCCACACTTTTTCGGCTTGCGAGCTACTTTTAAAATGACCAAGTCAAAATGATCTACCTACATTAAAAATGCTGAATATCTATTTATATATATACATATACATATATTCTGTATATTTTTGGTCGGTCCCTTACTCTGATGACTTGCACTGAATGGGATTGGCCAGAGTTGCATAGTCCGGACAGTAGCTGCTGGTATCCGCCTCAAGCAGACTTCAAATGATCATCAGTCATGGTGGAACGGTGTATGGACTTAATGTTCTTCATGTATGAAAAGGCTGACTCACATAAATGAGTAGAGCCGAATAATGCAGTCAAAAAGGGATCACATTTCCTCATGTTTGGGTACTTTTCCTCTGTGAGAAAACTGTCCATGAGCCCTGGACTTCAGCTGCAGTGTCAAAATCTCATCCTCCACTCCAGACGAGTTCAGGTGAAACAATGTTGCAATTTTTGATGCGAGTGAATCAACCTCAATATCTTCCCGAAATGTGCAGCACATAAGTGTAGCAACTGGCTCGAGTAAAGCAAAGTCTGGAAAGCGTTTGTCAAACCCTGACAGAGACTTGTCAATCTGCTCTGTGTAGCGCGCACTGTCAAGTTACGCACACGCCTTCCGTTGCGTCTCCAGTTCTGACGCAAGGTTTTGGACGTTTCCCAAATCATGGCGCTGCAGATGTAGCTTCTTTAGTGGAAATAAATTGGAAGGCTAACTAATTAGCTCGCCGGAGTTTTGCAGTAGCTCGCGCGGTTGACCGCGCATACGTGGTGACCCGTGTGTTCGAAAATCAAGTGGCAAATGCCATGAGGACGTCTAACTTTTTTTGAATGGCATGCGATCTACTCGCACTACCTCCGCGATCGACCGGTCGATCGCGATCGAACCGGTCGATCGCGATCGACGTATTGGGCACCCCTGGTGTAGACTGAGCCCTTCATATACACGGGGAGTGAATCCTCTTCACGGAGTCCACCATGTTGCACCGCCATGTTGCTACAGAGGCCCAGAACAGACCAATTCATACACAACAATCATTACATGTAGTGATGTTTAAACATGGAGCATTTTAACCACTTCATTTGTCTTCACTTCACATTTCAAGGAGTCAATCCAAACCAGCTGCAGACCACACCATCATTCTTCTGCTGCTGATGTAGTGGAGTGGACGGTTCCCGCTCTACTGTGGACAACCTCAACAACCACTCTGAGGGGTTTTTCGAGAACGCACCCAATTTCGGCATCGGGTTTTTTTACGACGCCGAATGTTTTCCAAAACAAACTCAACAATCCCATTTGTGTGTATTGTAACATGTTGGGTCCCAAACATTCATCACATCCGGTCACTCTGCTTGTTTTGGCACAAAGTGCACCGAGTTCCTCGTCCAGCCAGTTGAGAGCAGCATGTGACTGTTTGGTTTCTCGATGTAAACTCTCGCTGCAGATGTTCGTGCTGTTTTTACAATATTCAAACAGTCCAGTAAATGTCGTGGATGTATTTACTGAGGCTTTAAGTGGCTTTTTCTTTTCTTTTTTTTTTTTTCTTGTGTTCTTTCCTCCCATGGGAAAGCGGTTGGCGAGATGACCGCGGTGGTTGCATGTAATGCAGTTATTCTGACAACACATGGATTTATGCCACACTGTGTAATTCTCTCTCCTGCCTGCTGTAAATCAAAGCCGTTCTCTTTGTTCCACCTCCTGTACTTTATGAACGATGAACCCCGCACATCAAACCCTCACGCCGTCGGGTCCAGAACGTGGTTCTGCCACAGCCGTCAGCGCCACATCCACAAACACGTCGGAACACCACGTCCGCGTATACGCCAATGTGCTGCCCAGGTGACAGACGGCAGCTCGAGATGAAAGCAGGAAGTGCCTGCAGGGTCTCCTGAAGACACACACCTCCACTTCAAAATACCACCCATGATGCATGCTGGGACGGGGCCATGCTGTTGCATATGTATACAATCAGAGCGTTTCTTCTTAACTCCACGGGTGGAATAAAATGAATCTCCTCAAGACAGTTTCCGTATTCACTTGCTGATGATGCATCCACATGCTTGTGTTTACTAAATTCACCAATATGCTGCTCCACATTATTACATTATTATTACATTTACAGCTGTGTGAAACCCAGTCCACCCATCAAGGTTTCACCATTCAGACTGGCAGGCTGCCATGCTCAGTACCAAGCCTGAAGGGGGGGGGGTGTGTGTAACACTCAAACTAGTAAAGTGCCTCTTCGGCTCTGAAGTCTCTTATTACCAAGCAACACATTGTGAGCTGCAAAGCACACACAGAGAGAAAGAGAGAGCGTACGTGCATGAATGTGATGATTACTGTAAACACGTGGCTGCTTCTCAGTAACAACGCAGAGCTCTGAACAGTGAAGTGTGCGCAGTAAAGATGGATGTAAAGGGAGAGCAGAGTCTCTACAAGCCGAGACAAGCGCGGAGAACTCGACTAATCATTATCCGTATATACAAGTAACAGAGGAGCCTCTCACTGCTGACGGAAACATTTCCACAAGATGAACGAGCTCAATGTTACACATATCTACATGATTAACTTCACGAGATCCCCACTGGAGCCTCATTGTGTGTGTGTATCAAAGCCTGCCCATGAACACAAACACCAGCTAATTTCAACTACATCCCACATGAGAGCAACGGCTTCAAAAGAATACTTGGCAGGTGATTGGATGAACCATCTGTCAATCAAACTCTTACCAACAACATCTTGTCCATCGATTTTCACTGAAGAAATGCTCTCCAGTTCTGATATAACTGATGCTATTGCAGCTGTGCTAACCTCTTAAGGAGCCGCCATTGTTGTTTTGAACACTTGAAGCGAGACAAGATGGATTTTTCGTGTGAAATGTGGTCCTGCGAGAATCTAGCTGCCAGTGCAAGGTCACCAAATTCTTACTCGAGCAACCAAATGTGGATTAATCCGCCGCTGGAAATAGTCCCCAACAAGTGCACGCTTCCCTCCTGCTTGACCAGCTGTTTTAGGAAATGACGGTGCCTTCCTGTTTTAGAAAAGGAACGAGATGTTCTTTATGGGTCTAACTAATGGACTTGCCAAAGATCGGATTATGAGATTTGTTGACAACAATAAACACAGAATTCTGCCAGCTTTATTAGTTAACGGTATGGTTTGATCCAGACATTTTTACTGTATGTCAAACACCTTTATTTCTACTTGAGAGAAGTATTCCGGTCCCCTTACTTCCGTGATGATTAATGGAAACATAAAACAAGTCCACTGGATGACCTGCGTGACAAAGCTGCAGTCTGTAATCACACTCCTGCGTGTCTGATGTGGATTCATGGCGCTGCAGGCTCATGTTTTCAGCAACATTTGTTGGTTCGTAAATCATTCCTTTGAACATTTGCAGCGCGCTTCCGATGACGGCGACATCACATCCAGTGGTCTGACACACCATAATATTTACCCTGGCTACATGACCCCGTGGGGTCAGAAACAAGCTAACAAGCTGTAACGGATACTGACAGTCGAGATCCAGTGAGTCAGACGAGACGGCTTTAACGTCAGCTGCGTGTGGAGACACTAAAGTTGCCATGCCGCCTCTGTTATGTCTACATGGCTCCAGGTGATCAGTTCAAGGTTGCGTGTTGAAATCTTTGCACTGCTCAGATAAAGTGTCTCTTAAAGGGACAGTGACGGGCCGCTCTGAGTTCACCGAGAGGCCACGTGGTTGCTTTGTCGCCACCAAGTCTTCTGATCTTCCAGTATATTACGAGAGGCACTTTTCCCAGTAAGCTACTGTACAAGTTGTCAGTATCTCCGCTGTATCAACAGACAGAGAAACTTACTGTCATGAAAGCATACAGTTAGCTGGCAGCAGTTTAACCAGCAAGATAAGGTACAATGTATAGTATCTCTGCTGTATTAGAGAAATATAGTAATGTGCTGTACATTTTAATTACAGTAAGTTACTATATTTCTCTATAAGCAGTAAATTACTGTGAAAAGCAACACTTGACCGTTGGGATCACGGTCACCAAACTCGAGGCTTCTAAACATCAGTGCACACACCGATGGGTGACGTCACGACGACTACGTCCACTTCTTACAAACAGTCTATGATGGGAACAAGCGTTATGACTCCCAGAATGCACTGCTCTCACAGCAATATACGGTAGAAGCATAATACAGGAGGTCACTGCAAATTTACATTGAAGAAGCTACAAAACCTGTTAAAAGAGGATGTGGGAGTCCGAGTGTAAAGCTAAGTGAGAGAAAAACAGGAGTTACAAAAAAAAGATCAAAACTGTTCAGAGAAATTACTTTAAATAAATATATATGTATTAATAATGAATCTTTTCTTAATTCAATTAAACATGTATAATCAATAAGTTCACCATCCCCTCCATGACTTCTCCAGGAACCGTCAGAGGAGCTGCTGGGCTGTGATTGGAGGAGAGAGGCGTGTTCACCGCAGGAATGCAGCGCGAGAGAGAGAGAGAGAGAGTGCGAGAGAGAGAGAGAGAGAGAGAGAGAGAGACAGACAGAGAGACAGACAGAGAGACAGACAGAGAGACAGGGAGTGAGTCACGGAGTGACGGAGACCCGACAGACCTCGCGCACACAGCCAGGGACGGTTCAGGGCTCGTGGTGCGCTGCCCGTGGCTCTCTGCGCGCTCTACCGGGTTTTTCCGCCGCACAGTGCGCTGATTGGACCTGAGAAGAAACACCTTCTGGAGCTCTACCTGCTGAGACCGGAGTCTGCGTGCAGGACTGAGCACAACTCACCTGTCTGGACGCGATCAGTCGGTTATAAGATGCACACTTTCCATCTGGAATAACGTGAATCACAGCTGGTGGTTTCTAACGGAAAGAAGAATCACAACTTGGTGTCACCTTTTTTTTGCACCTGAACGTTCAGCAGAAGATGCGCATTTTATTTTGTCCCGAAAGAGAAAACTGATGTGTTTTGGGAACTGAGTCTGTTTGGATGGACGAGCTCTGCAGCTGAAGAGTGAGAGAGAAAGAAAACACAGCATTTCTTTTAAAAGTTTCACTCCAACAAACAACAAAAAACAGCAGAAGAAGCTCCAGAGGAGAGCGGCTTCATGGATGGTGTCGCGTCTGAAATCCGTGATTCGGAGCCTGCAGCTGCGATGCGCTGCGCATCTGAGCCGCGACGTTTCGCACCATGACGCGGGAACAAAAGTGCACTTGAATGCAACACACCTGAACCCGACCCTCAAGGATCCACCATGTCCTCCTCACTACTGACGAGGTAAGGCTGCCTGCTGGCGTGCTGCCCGCACAGGGGAGCGCATGAGAAGTGATTAGAGTGATTTATCAGCAGCGCTCAGCTTTGATGGGAGGTGATACATTCCAGAGAGAAGTTCTTCTTCCAGGAGACTGTTTGTGCTGTGATTGAGTTGCATGTGGTGCCTTTTAAATGTTGACCGTGAGTTACTTTTGCTTGCAAGGAGCTGCAAAGCCCCTTGAACACTTTCTTTGCAGTACAGTGAAGGATGGGAGGTGATACATTCCAGGGACAGTTGACCCCCAACAACACCATGTTGCTTTGTTTTGTGCTCCACTTCAGAAGTCTGGGTGCACATTTGCAACATGTCAGCATTCATGGACTTTTTCTTTGCAAGGAGGGAAACTTGACCCAAAGCCGTTTAGATAATCCTGGTGTGTGAAGGTTTTTCTTTGGGGGGGGGGGGGGGGGGCAGAAGTCATATCCAGTCATCTGTAAGTTACTTCCTGCCAGCGGGTAATCCTCCCGCCTATACAGTATCTGGCTCTACATTCCACCCATCCAGCTTCACTTTATCTCCCAAATGTCACCAGCTATAAATACCCGGCTCCTGTTTGATCTCATGCCATTCCTGCGCCACAGAGAGGGGGGGGGGGGGGGGGTAAATCTACCTCTTAATATCTTGAACTTAAATCCACCTTGTCTCTCAGGGGAAGCGATACGCGCTGAAGCTTATGATGAAGTGTGATGTTTTTCCTGTGATGTGTTCGGAGAAATGAGTGAGCTGTCTGTCCGATGGACCGCTGTCATCCTGCGAGGAAGAGGAGGGAGAGAGAAGGACTGAGCTCGGGCACATGTTCTGTCCCTTTGATAACTCTTTGCCATGGACCACTGAGCATATAGCTTCAAAACGAGGACTCTACCTTGGTGTGATACGCTATGATGTCACTCTTTCCCGCCGGGAGGAATGTCAATGCTTATCTTCCTCGAGGACGTTGAGCAGGAGAGGGACACAAATGACTCCTGAACTGATTCATGGTTTGATAAAAGCTTTATTCGTAAAATTAGTAAAAAAATATTTTACTCTGCGAGGTACACGTTTGTACTGAAAAGCTCCTTTTTTCTTTCTGTAACGAGCCAAGTTATCAACTAGTAAACTGAAGTAAAGGTCGAGTTACAGCACATTTATTGATGGCTGTTCAAGGTAAAACATACATAAATAATTTGCCATTTGTCATTTTGGTGTATATCGCTAAATGAGTCCATTCTATGGATAAGAAGCCGCTCACAGGGACGAATCACAGCTGCAGTGAATTCATTGTTGTTTCTGCAAAGAAAACTCAGAACCAAAGTTGCAGATTTCACCTGAAATTGAGCCGGAATTAGAAAGTGAACAAATCTAAACTGCTGGATGTTTTCCTGAGGTTTCAGTTATACGTGCTAGCTCCTTCTTGCTGTTACTGGTGCACGTAGCAGACTTTAAGGGTCTTTGATTTTGAGATTAATGATTAACTGTTAACCCACAGTTAGAATTTTGACATATTATTCAGTAAAAAAAACTAAGAAGAGCGGCTTTTCAATAAAATGAGGAGAGCTGGTCCACCTTAAAGGTCAGACCGCCTTAAGTGAGTCTGGTTAGTTGTCGCTAACTTCGAAGCTAACCAATGTTCCAATGTTAATCCAATGTTAAGTGAGTGCTACTGACAGAAAGTCGTGTTGGTGGAGTTACAGATTCAGATTTGATGTTCCACATGAAGTAAAGTGTGGCTGTTGTAGGTCAACAAGACTGGAGCACATTACTAACGTCACTAACGATGCTAACGACGCTAACGACGCCCACACAGACAGAAGAAGAAGTCCAGGTGCAGCCGATTCGACTTTTCATCTGATTACATCTGAATATTTATCTAAAACATTCGATAACGACGCCTAAAACTAACGATCCTCAACGTAAATAAATCCTGCACGTGAAATAACCAAAGCTGTTCCAACTTTGGGAAAATAAAGTGTGTTCCCAGTAATATATCCCAGTAATATATCCCAGTAACTATGGAAGTTACTGAAGTACTCAAGTTACGTGACAAAAGCATCAACATTGATTCTTGTTTCACACAGGGAATGAAAATCGGTCTCCTGGTGAGAGATCTTGTTTTAGTCTTTGTACTTCCTTCTTCATCATTGAATAGATAACATAAGAAACAGTTTCGTGGGATATCTACGAAGTATTTTAGTTTTTCGCTGAATGAGAGCAGCCTGTGTCCGACCACAACAACCTGCTGGTCTGAACAATGTTTCCAGGTCACTTTGAACCAGTGCTGAACTTGTGCACACCAAGCCTTGATCTCCATCAGAGTCAAGGTTCAGTCAGATAAGAGTTTACTGCTCTGTACTTTACCGTTTGAGAGGTTTGCTTCAGAGCAAGGTTACGGTTGTGAGTTTCACTGTCTGTCAGCAGGATCGTTTTTCCATTAAACTTGATGGACACGTCGGCGTCGCGCCAAGGAACAATTGATTTGGGGTTTTGGTGGTGATCCAGATGTGTGACTTCTGCCACTGAAACATTCGTGTTTCTTAGTTGTAATTATGAAACTGATGGAGACAGAAACTCCCAGTCCTATTCTTATGTTCTTATGTATGTACTTATGTATGATTAAGTGTTAGATGACGTGTGTTTGGGTGAAGCACTTTGACAAGGAGTCTTTTTTATCCCCGTATTACTTGCGTGCATCTCTGCATGTTTTCTCATAGTTGCTCCCCCGACTGCAGACAGCCTGAGAGGCTCCGCGTCAGTCAAAGTGGCTGTGAAAGGATAATCTCATAATCCCCGAAGTATGACGGTGTACCAAGTGTGTCCTCCCTGTCGTGGAAGAAGTGAAGCGAAGGGAAGGCGGTTGAGCAAGAGTCTAGACATTTAGGCAACAACAAAATCTTTGATTTATTTACCGTCTGACAGTCTCAGACACACAATGACATTTGACGTCTTCTTTGCGACAATGTTTTACTACGTCTTCAAGCGAAGCAGCTGCTGAGGACACAAAGACGCTCCACTGGGGTTCAAAGAGGCTCGCCGCGTTAATGCGCGCTGACCGAGGGCCGCTGAGCGCTTCGATTGTTGCGGCCTCATTCATAGTCAATGCGGACCCTCGGGGGTCAGGGCGGACCAACGGGGCCCTTCACGCTGAACATCTGTTAAGAGTTTGTGTCAATTCATTCAGCAGCGTGCTCCATTTAACCATCCAGAGCCTCCGTCAGGCTCGCCCGAGACTCTGGGTGGGGTCCCGGCTCGATCTCCGGGGCGGGGTCAGAGGTTACGACCAACCCTTCGGTTGGAAGACGTGTTGCTTTTAGAAAACGTGGTGGGTGTGCAGATAATTGTGAAAGGTCGCCATAGAGAGCCACTTAGACCCAATGTGAAGGAGCAGAGGTCTTCAGTCAGGTGTCTGTGGAACGACTCGCAGCGGGTCAAAGGACACATTCTCACCTGCAATGCACTCGGCGACACGATGCTAACGGCAGGATGGCCGCGCGGAGACGTTGTTTATTTGTGCAGGGTGGGAATGTGAGCGCTACCTGTCTGTCAGGGTTTATATATATATATATATATACATATATGTATGTATGTATGTATGTATGTATGTATATATATACATATATGCATGTATATATATATATATATATATATATATATATATATATATATACACATGTATGCATGTATGTATGCATGTATGTATGTATATGTATATATATATATATATATATATATATATGTATATATATATATATGTATATATATATATATCCTTCTTCTCCTTCTCCTCCTTCTCCTCCTTCTTCTTCTCCTTCTTCTCCTTCTCCTTCTCCTCCTCTTTCTTCTTCTCCTTCTTCTCCTTCTCCTCCTTCTTCTTCTTCTTCTCCTTCTTCTCCTTCTTCTCCTTCTCCTCCTCCTTCTTCTTCTTCGTCTTCTTCTCCTTCTTCTCCTTCTCCTCCTCCTCCTTCTTCTTCTTCATCTTATTCTCCTTCTTCTCCTTCTCCTCCTTGTCCTTCTTCTTCTCCTCCTTCTTCTTCTTCTTCTTCTTCTCCTTCTTCTTCTCCTTCTTCTCCTTCTCCTTCTCCTTCTCCTCCTCTTTCTTCTCCTTCTTCTTCTCCTTCTTCTCCTTCTCCTTCTCCTCCTCTTTCTTCTTCTCCTTCTTCTCCTTCTCCTCCTCTTTCTTCTTCTCCTTCTTCTCCTTCTCCTTCTTCTTCTTCTCCTTCTTCTCCTTCTTCTCCTCCTCCTTCTTCTTCTTCTTCTTCGTCTTCTTCTCCTTCTTCTCCTTCTCCTCCTCCTTCTTCTTCTTCATCTTATTCTCCTTCTTCTCCTTCTCCTCCTTGTCCTTCTTCTTCTCCTCCTTCTTCTTCTTCTTCTTCTCCTCCTCCTTCTTCTTCTCCTTCTTCTCCTTCTCCTTCTCCTTCTCCTCCTCCTTCTTCTTCTCCTTCTTCTCCTTCTCCTTCTCCTTCTCCTCCTCTTTCTTCTTATTCTTCTTCTCCTTCTCCTTCTCCTCCTTCTTCTTCTTCTTCTCCTCCTCCTCCTTCTTCTTCTCCTCCTTCTCCTTCTCCTCCTCTTTCTTCTTCTCCTTCTTCTCCTTCTCCTCCTTCTTCTTCTCCTTCTCCTCCTTCTTCTTCTTCTTCTCCTTCTCCTTCTTCTTCTTCTTCTTCTCCTTCTTCTTCTCCTTCTCCTTCTCCTTCTTCTCCTTCTCCTTCTCCTCCTCTTTCTTCTTCTCCTCCTCCTCCTTCTTCTTCTTCTCCTTCTTCTTCTCCTTCTTCTTCTTCTTCTTCTTCTTCTCCTTCTTCTTCCTCATGCGAGCGACTAATCTCAGTCAAAATAAACAGCTCCGGTCTCGTATTGATTAAAGCCGTTTCCCTGCCGGCCCCGGAGCTCCTCACTAATGTGCTGCTATAGTCTTAATGAGAGCCGGAGGAGGCGGCCTGACCCCTGCTCACCTCTGTGGGGAACCCTGTAGCGAGGGGGCAACCAGTCAGTGAGCAGGCTGCTGTCTTTTCATGTTCAAAAGCTGCAGCCAAAGATCAAGTGAAAGTGAGAGGAAAGACTTCATCGTCTCTGATTTACGACGGTATTCATATGTTCGGCCTTTATGAAGTGAATAGAAACCCTTCTCTCTCTCGCAGATGTTTTAAACACACCAAACATCTGCTTTGTGCATTGATGCAAAAAACAAACTTTAAGTGTTGGTGATCCGTATGAATGGAGTCATATCATCCAAAAAATTAACCTTTTGTTTCACCAAATAAGTTTTCCAATCCAATTTTTAATGAGCAGCAATAACTGATTGTTATGCTGGTTTGTTCTCCACCATCTGGTCCGTTTAGCTGCTAAACACCACAGAGGCACCGTTCGATTCTCTTTGCCGATTTCAAATTTCTTTAGAAGTCTGACCTGCTGATTCCCATTTTCTTATTTTCTAATAACTATAATTTTCTAAAATTTTTGTGACTTTTCTATCATGAAAAATTGAAATTCAGTTGTAAATACATGACATTTTGTGGTGCAGTTTGAATAATGAAACATTTTGTGCATTAGGAAGCTTTTAAAATACATTTTAGTGACAATTGCAAGTTACAAATAATTGTCTCTTTAGAAACCACCGTACAATTTAGCATTGAGGTTTTCAATCAACCCGTATTTCACACACTGGTTGCCACACATTTAAACAAGGATGCAGACCTGCGGTGGATTACAGGACTCGAGTCGTACAAACACGGCCAGATATTTAAAAGCGTGTCGTCTTCGGGGGTCAGGAGGTAAGACCTGCACACACAGCGGCCCTTTCGTCATGCAGCTGAGACACTGGGAGCAAAATAAAGTCCGTGTGAAAGTGGAAAAGGCCTCTCGCGTCTATCGTGATTCATGAGCCCATTACCTCTTACGGTCAGCGCGACCTGCCTTGTTCCTCTGATATGAATTCCCCCATGTAAGGCCAAGACGGGAGCCAAGGTCTCTGAAGGGAAGGGCTCAGCCGAGTGCGAGGGAGCGTATCGTTTAATTGGACAGGGCAGCTACTGACCTGGGACTGAGCCGCTCTGGGGTTTTATGGGAGATAAAAGAAGCAGAACAGACTTGAGAGAGATAAAGACTCGAAGCTGATGGAGGAGGAAGTGATATGGGAGGGAAAAGAAAGAGAGGACATTAAGTTGTTACTTTCCAAATGCAACTCGTCTTAGATGTTTTTCGTCTTGAGTGTGTTAATGAAAATGACATCCTTGATCACAAAACAGACTTTATAAACACGTGACACGATGTCAGCAGAGCGGTGCCGGGAAGCAAATCAAAGGGAGGGGCTTTCCAAGAACCGCCGGCACTCGTCCTTTGATGAATCAGAGGGAGGAGAAGACAGAGAGACACAGTTGTTTGAAGGTAAAGAAGTGAGAGAGGGCAGCTGGTAGAGCAAGACAGACTGAACACAAGGCTCAGTAAAGCTCTTATCTGGTAGCACCCATCGACGGGGAAGTGGACTCAGTCACCGTGACCTCACCCATCGGTTTGTGGACCGTCGTTCTATTGCCTTCAGTTCAGCATTTTGGACGCCGCCATCTGGTTCTTCTGCGAGAGGGTTGAGCAACCGAACGCTGAATACGACATTTGTAGGCGACCAAAATGTAACAAGTACAGTTACTGTGAGGAATTATTAACTGGTCCTGGATCAGTCTCAGTTTAATCCTGATCCTCTTTATGACCTACATCAGTAAAGGAGACCATCAGAGAGAAGATTCTGGTGAAGTCAGATGAAACTCCTTCAGCTCAGACTCCAGCGGTGCCTCCACCAGAGACCGGTCCACTGTGGACAGACCCGGATCCTCCACCAGAGACCGGTCCACTGTGAACAGACCCAGATCCTCCAGCAGAGACCGGTCAGAGACCTCCTCTCTGGGAGTCAACACCGACACCACGCTGCTGGAGACCCAGGACGTGTTGCTGGAGCCGCTGGAGGGAAGGGAGCCAAGGGAGAACCAGAACCAGGACTGAGAGGAGCAGACTGTCAGACCTGCTGCAGTAAAATGAGAGGTTTTCTAAAGAGATGCTGGTGCTCAGAGACACTACAGCTTTAGTCCACAGGGGGCGCCAAAAACACACAAAATGAAACTTCCTTCGAGTGACTTTAACTTTTTGACAACACTGTGAAAGGATTAAAGTCGTGAGACGAAAACCGACAAATCTCAGACCGGACAACGCCGTGGTAGAGACCTGTCAATCACTGTGTAGCCCCGCCCTAAAGCATCTCCTGCTTTATGGTCTGTGTGACTCTAAATGGACCATAATGTACTAAATGAACATCATGCTGTATTGAAGAAGACTTGAAACTAGAGATTGAGACATAAACTCATGTTTACAATGTTTACTGAGGTAATAAATCAAGAGAGAAGTAGAGTCATTTTCTCATAGACTTCTATACAACCAGAGGAGTCGCCCCCTGGTGGACACTAGAGAGAATGCAGCTTTAACACATGAAGCATTGATACCAAATATATCAGGCTGAATTTTGCACAAAATAATGCACAAGACACCAGCATTTTATTTACATTTGATGACATGAACTTGACAGATATTTCTATGTTTCCAGCAGGCTGAGGTTTGAGCTGAAGCAACCGGCTGTGATTCTGATTATTAGTGAGATTAAAATCATGCAAACGCAGCAGGGGAGACCGGTTCCTTCCTCTCGGCTGTGTGGGAGTTAATAAGACACTGTTGGGGTGGGAGTTGTTTGGGATTAATGATACTTGCTGGATGAGGGGGGGGGGGCATTCCTGACCTCACAGGGGTTCACAGTAGTGTGGCAGCTTACTTGTGGATATTATCAACGACCTAAAGACCTCTGAAGTGTCAGTCGTGTCTTTTCCTGTCTGTTTGCTCTCGAACGTCTGTGCTGTAACGTCTTCCCTGTGTTTGGCATGTGAGAGCGGTGAAGGTGAAGTCTGCCCGTTGAACTGGCTGACAGTGTTTCTCTCGCCGTCTGCAGGAAGCTGACCCTGTGCCAGTTCCTGACCTTCGTCCTGCTGCTGGTCGCTCCCGTCTGCCCGTCGTCCCCGCAGAGCGTAAGTGTGACCCGTCCACTCGCCATCACGAGTCACGCAGTCCTTCTGGAGACGTGACGCCACAGAGGAAGCTTCTTCCAGTCAGACAGTCTCAGCTCAGCACAGCTAAGCCTTAACTGCTGCAAATAATGATCATTTTCATTGTTGATTAAGCCTGCTGATCATTGCTTTTTACTGGATTCATGAATTGTTTGGTGTATGAGATGTAAAAAATAACAACTTTAGATGTTTTGTTTGACGAAAACAAAACATCTCACTCTCTCTTTCTATATATATATATATATATATATATATATATATATATATATGTATATATATATATATATATATATATATATATATATGTATGTATGTATGTATGTATGTATGTATGTATGTATGTATGTATGTATGTATGTATGTATGTATGTATGTATGTATGTATGTATGTATGTATGTATGTATGTATGTATGTATGTATGTATGTATGTATGTATGTATGTATGTATGTATGTATGTATGTATATATATATATATACGTACGTACGTACGTACGTACGTACGTACGTACGTACGTACGTATGTATGTATGTATGTATGTGTATATATATATATATATATATATGTATATATATATATGTATATATATATGTATATATGTATATATATATATATATATATATATATATATATATATATGTATATATATATATATGTATGTATGTATATATATATATATATGTATGTATATATATATATATATATATGTATATATATATATATATGTATATATATATATATATGTATGTATATATATATATATATATATGTATATATATATATATATATATATATATATATATATATGTATATATATATACATATATATATATATATATATATATATATATACATATATACATATATACATATACATATATACATATATACATACATACATACATACATACATACATACATACATACATACATACATATATATATATATATATATATATATATGTATATATATATATATATATATATATATGTATATATATATATATATATATATCATATATATGTATCATGTGTGTATATATACAGTATATATCATGTGTGTGTGTGTGTGTATATATATATAGGAAGGTAAATTATAGCATTCACATGATGTAGTTTTTGGTGATAAACTTGAATGAAGTTGTTTTCACATTAATATAAAATAAATATCAGAGATGAATTATGAGCTCGCTCTAAGCTGCGTATAATTCATCATCAAAACTACTAATGACAAGATTTTTAAGTAAAATACGATCTTTTATTTCCTAATTCATTTCCGAATGCAAATAATAAATATAGACGACGACAACAAAATAAGAGACAACATAACTTGTTGTTTTTTTCAGGCCGATGGTGAAGATAATAGTTGGGCGCCTTGAACAACAGCTGCTTCAACGAAACACAACGAATGTTTCCACGATCGTCAATCTGTGGTTGCAAAAACAAAAATGCGATCGGGGAATCTGTAAAAGTTATTATTGCTCTATTTCTGTGACTCAAGGCCGTGATGGCATCTGAACGGTGAGTTTTATGATCCGGTTCACCCCAAATATGTGAAGCTCTTTCTGTGGGTTCATCACTGAGGAGACTTTGTTACGCGATCAGTTGTTAATATAGGAATATGTATATTAACATTTCATTGATTAAAGCTCAGGAGCCTTTGTCAATATATCCAACTTCTTATAACAGAGCTCACAAGTCAGTCGGCCGCCATGATGCCAACCTCTGTGCAAACACACAAAGCTAATAGCTGGATGACGGCGGTTTCAAGTGCACCACTCAGTGTGCACGCGGGGCCTCGTGGACCCCTTCTGTCAGGGCCCAAGGCCGTGTCCCACAGTCCGCCCACTCTTTCCTTCCTTTACGTCCTCTTCGTCATAAGTTTGACAGAGTTAAACGTTGTCATTAAGCTCATTTGTGCAGAGAAAAATCGTCGCTGTGAACAATCCGGCTCGTTTGGATAATAAACCAATCGCAGCCCTTATGACCAGCATCAGATGTGAGCTGCTGGCTGATTGGATTGTTTTTGCAGCGAGGTTTGTCTGCTGATGGCCCCCCCGCCTGGCTGCAATAACCAGACATAGGCAGGAATAGACTTCCATGCTCTGTTTATAGAAGTTCACAGGACATTCATCAATATATATATATTTAAAATAAAATGAAGTAAAATAAAATATCTACATATATATTTTTTTCTTTTTTCTTTACATTTTTTAAATACATAATTATTATTTTTTTTTATTTAAAAAAGAACATTTTATGAAAGAAAATGTAATTAAATATAATTTAAAAATATTAAATTCAATACTTTTTAATTTCCTCATCAAATCATTATCGCTCCTTGTTTGGCCCATATTTTGACTTTTAACAACATTGAATTTAGATCTGTTCACATTTTATTGAGATGTCCTCCTAACTGACAAACAGACACATCACACACAACACACTACAAGATGAAGAATCTATTGTTCTGTGTATAATGAGAGAAAAGTTACCTTTAAAGCAGACTGGTCTGACTTTTTAAGAGAATAATACAATTTGTCTTTTGCACATGATCAGATCATTTAGATTGTGTGGAATGTTTTTCCAGTTGAGAGCTGGTGTTACTGGTCTGTAGCTCTTCACCTTCAACTCTCTCTTTCTGTTGCAGTTTCAGGTTTTTTTCCCTCTCTTCTCATGTGAAGGAGGGGGGGGGAGCATTGTAAAGGTCAAAAGTCACTTTCATTCATCTAGAAAGCCAGCCCCCCCCCCCACCTCCAACTGTTATCAATGCTAATTTGACCGGCGGTAACACTAATGAGGGCAACCTCAGGTGACCCAGCCATGGAAAATGATGGAGAGTCGTGGCACAGGTCGCTCGCAGCTGTGTGTGTGTGTGTGTGTGTGTGTGTGTGTGTGTGTGTGTGTGTGTGTGTGTGTGTGTGTGTGTGTGCGCGCATGTCTGACCAATTCTGTTCTATGAGTCACAAAGTCAAAGAGCTTTTTTTTCTCTTCCTGTTTCCTCTGTAAACAGCTACGAGTGCCGTTTATTGGTCTTGAGGTTCTGGATGTTGTAGTTTTATCACTGAGATGGAAACTTGTTTTCATTGACGTCATGCTGTTCAGAAAGACTTAGAAATACACAAATACTCTTATAACGGATTCATTATATGTTTCATAAAGGTGTAGGCACACTTCTCTGTATTGTATGTCGTCTGTGTGACAGTACAAACGTGGAACATGAAACAGACGTGATCGTGGAAACATGGTACAGATTTGTAGTTGTTTTTGTTGGAGAGAGTATTCTACGTGTTTGGGTGCATGTGTGTCAGTGTGACCAGAGGAATGTGTGGGCATGGACAGGTGATGAGACAATGGGCCCTTGGGCACACACATGTGAAGGGCCCCCACCCCGCCACAAGAACAAGAGCCACAGATTTAAGGAGACATTATGGTCATTCAGCATCTCTTTGTTGTTTTGCATCTTTTTGGTAATTTTGTGGCTCTTTTTGGTCGTTTCAAGTCTTTTTTTTTGTCAACATAATAAATGAGCTGCAGAACACGACGGAAACATCGTCGCACACTGATCTGAAAACACATTACAGACTCCTGCTGCCTGAATTAGCATAATAATAAGGAAGGTGGTGGGAAACACGGACCAGAGATTGTTTTCCACGTTCTTCTATTCACGCCTGGCGTGAGAGTTAATTCTCATTTTGTACATCAGACGACTTTGACTTCAGCTCCTCCTGACAGAAAGATAACCGAAGCAGTTGTGTGTGTGTGTGTGTGTGTGTGTGTGTCGTTTTAACAGTTAAAAAAAGCGTGTGTGAGCCAGCTCCTGTATGTGTAACCGGTTGGAACGCTGCCAGTTCCTCCTCCAGAGCAAAAGACTCTGGAATGTGTTGAAGGAGCGCCATTGAGATTTCTCTAATCACTTTTATTGCTTGGCTCCGATGGTCCTGATCCACCAGGTTCACCAGGTTCTTGTTCGACACCATCTACTCTGTCAACCTACCCGCCTGTTGAGGGATTCCTGGCTAAAAATAACGTGGGTTTTGTGAAGCGTCACACATAACTCCCCCCCCCGACACATTTTTCCCCCTTTCACAAATGATATCCCATCATTCTGCCAATGCTGTAGTCCCTCATGTATTCTTCTTAAACACACACACACACACACACACACACACACACACATGCAGGGATTGTGAGCTGCTGAGTTTCCACCTGACCGATCGAACGTGCAGAGCGACGCTGCAGAGCGATCACAGTGGCGTCATGTCACACAGGATGAACAGAAAAAAGCCACTCAGGATATAAACTGATCAGCTTGATGAATATTGTCAATGTTGTTATCAAGATGCACATGCAAAGAATATATTACATTTATCAACTTTAAGTAAAAGTAGCTCACACTTTAAAAGATACTCTGTTACCAGTAAAAGTCCTGCATTCAAAGTTGTTCGCAAGTAAAAGTACAAAAACATAAGTGACAAAAAAGTAGCAAAAGTAAAAGTACTCATGAAGCAGCTCATGTAATGCTACCGTATCGTATACTTTATCATCCAATCAGTGACTCTGTTTAGATGCACAAAATATTATTTTTACCTTACTCTAAAAAAACAACAATATTCCTACTGAGCTGTTTACAATGTAAATGGATATTCCACTAATATTCACGTTTACGCGCAGCCAGGAACCGGAAGTGCAAAGCTGCTCACTCCTCCGGGCTTTAGGACTCATTCCTGCAGCACTCTCCTGGTCTTAAAAACGAGCCTAAAACAAACATTCTGCTCTTCTTCTCTGTCACTTTGTGTTTGTGTTACCACGTCAGCATTTAAGTGTCTCTGTTTTTGTTGTTGTGTGTCTCAGTCCTGGGTTTCTGCGTGGCATCCCTCCGGCGAGGCCTCGTCAGGGCGTCTGGCGCGCGCCCGGCGGCAGCTGCACTTCCGGAACGAGTGGGCCGCGTGGAGCGGCTGGTCCGTCTGCTCGCGCAGCTGTGGGAGCGGCGCCTCGGTGAGGACACGCACCTGCATCACCAGGTAAACGCCCGCCGCCTCCTGCAGGCTCACACAAAAGAGGATGCGATGCTTTTCAAACACATTCCGAATTATCAGAAATAAATTGTGTCATCGGTGCAAGTTAAAGCATTGATGTCTTCTCTGTTTCCACTGGTGGAATGTAACCAAGTACATTTACTCAAGAGCAATACTACTTTATACTTCTACTCCACTACACATCATATGGAAATATTCTACATTTCTTTTACATCTTTAGGTACTTTATAAAAAATAAGATCATTAATATAAAGTATAAATCAACTAATAAATGCTGATGCATTATTTTAGGTTAAGCTACACAGTATATGAAGTTAATGAGCTCCATCTGCAGCATGTACAGCAATATATACGTATCTGCATGATGAGTACTTTTACTTTTTGTACTTTAAGTATATTTTGATGCTGATCTTTTGTGCTTTTTATTCAGAGTTTGAATCCAGGACCATAAATAACAGAATGAAATCTTTGTGCATGAGAGAGGTTTTGTTCAACCTGCACAGTTTGCACTGTGAACTCCGTCCTGCTGTGTTTTCTTCTGTGTCCCAGGAACCCAGTGGGAGGACCGTGCACAGGAGATCCCAGACAATACAAGATCTGCAACACCAAGGTCATTTCACACTGTATGAAAAAACACGACTTTCGATGCAAACAGTTTACAACAATGGCGGATGTTTGCTCTGGAAGGTGTGTGTTTCTGGGTGCGATCTGGAATTTCACTGACATATTAACTCACGTCTTCACTGCTTCGCACTGAACTCTGGGATGTCTCTGAGTCGTGCTGCACTCGGGTATCAGACTGGGTTGGGTGTGTTTGGACAGCCAGTCACTGTGGCCCATGAGGGAAAACACACAGATGGGCTGCAGCGTGTTTAAGCATGCTCGAGTGTGCAGTTTGTGCGGTGTGATGAGCTCAGAGCTTCCGATGAATGGACGCAAAGCCACAACTTCTCTCTCTGCTGCAGTTTGTGGTATGAACACAACGTTTTGTGAGGATGAAATGAGGTCATACTGCAGCTTCTGTGGACTCAGCACAAGTCAATTCATTTGTTTTCGGGGTAATATTTGAATTATTGTTTATGATTTCGATTTCCTTCGCTCTGAGGAGTGGAATCAATGAATCGTTTGGTCCTCAGAGTCCGAGGCGACGTCTTTAAATGTCGTGTTGGGGTATTAAGTTTGATATGATATGGAACAGGAAGAAGACGGATACCTCCATATTTGAGAGGCTGAAAAACAGCATTCTTTGCCATTTTTGCGTGAAAAATTACTTTTACGATTGGTCGATTTTTAACCCTCTGAACCCCAAACAGTTTCGGGGAGTTTTTTCTCCGTTTGCTCGTTTTTCTCTGCAATATATATATATTACATAATATAATAAAAGTTCTGCACCTCTATGGAAACAGAACATCCATGGCTAGAAGTAGAGAGAACTCAAACATGTCTTTAGTGCACAATAACAGTTATAATGCCATAATTCATTACAAAAAAGAAAAACGCAAGTTGAATTTCTTTGATAATTTATTCTACAGATATGAGAACAAATGTAGGCTCTACGTGCTGTACTGTATATATTGAACTCTTCACATTTTTACAATCGTTCCTCTCCTCTGCTCTGTGTTCAGCAGCCTGCAGTTCAGTCTGTTCAGTCTGCTCTTTCACTGAATTGTTGTCACGTGACTGTTCGTGGAGTTTATTTGGGAAATTTAGAATAAAGCTTGAATAAAATATCACAAATTTAAGCTTTGATTTGGTTGTTTTCTGTGATGCAAGCGTTTGTCACACATGATGTGTTCAAGGACAATCCGAAAGTTGAAAATCCGACAATAACGTCTGTTTTTACAGCGTCTGGCTACGATAAACGGTGGCGTTTTGGCCATTGTTGAAAGAAAACATGCTTTTCAATTAAGTTAAGATAGTTGCTGATCACCTTTGTGTTGATCAACTAATATTAGTTTTTTAAAGAATGTATAGCCTACGAAAGAAACAGTTGACAGTTGAACATGTTGAATCGGCTGAAAAGCTGCCCGACAACGGCAGACATAGTGCCAACGATGTGGGACACAGCGCTAAAACAAGGCCCGACGTTGTTATGGTTGATAAACGTTCAGGGAATGAATAGCGTTCCACTGACTCAATACGACGTCCTCACAGTGTGTGTGTGTGTGTGCGTGCGTGTGTGCGCGTGTGTGTGTGTGTGTGCAGGAGTGCCCCCCCAGCTCGGAGGATTTCAGAGAGATGCAGTGCGCTGCCTTCAATGACAGACCGCTGGTGGCTGGAAACTCCTTCAGATGGACCACCTTTCATGGAGGTCAGTAAAGACAACTCAGCTGATGTTTGAACAAAAGCACAATCATGTGTTTCCTCATCATTTAAATTCTGTGTTTTTATGTTCTTTATCGTGAGTGTGTAACTCTCGTTGCTGTGTCGTTGGCCGTCATGCGATATAAACTTGTCATGCTTCCCCTGTAAAGGGCTGCTGGCTGTGGAATCCACACGGGTTTTGAGTTTTCTACATGACACCTGTCTCCTCTCTATTACCTCGCCTATCTTTCCCCCACAATGAACGAATGAGTCACTGAGCGGAGGTCTCTCCCTGCCAGGCTCGAACCCCTGTGAACTGAGCTGCCTGGCGCTGGGTCACAACTTCTACTTCAACTTCGGCCGTGTGCTCGATGGCACGGCGTGCGACATGGAGCCCGGAGCGGTGTGTGTCAACGGACGCTGCCTGGTGAGTGGAAACACTACTGAACGTGTGTGTGTGTGTGTGTGTGTGTGTGTGTGTGTGTGTGTGTGTGTGTGTTGGTCTTTTCTTGTCATATTGTGTTCGTGCTTTTCATGTCTTTGGTTTTCCCATTTGATAGTTTTACATTGAGGATAATCTTCTTCTGCTAGTTTTGTATGAGGTTCCAAAACGCTGCACCATGGTTACCAAATTCATCTAAAATTGTCTCAGCCGTTGCCATCAGAATTCCGTGGGGAGTGCCTTTGACTCCTTTATGTTTTCAGCAGGCGGCAACCTCCGGTTCTGCTGACTGAAGTCGATGCGTCATGTGTTCAAGCTGCATTCTCTCTCGTGACCACCAGGGGGCGACTCCTCTGGTTGTATAGAAGTCTATGAGAAAATGACTCTACTTCTCTCTTGATTTATTACCTCAGTAAACATTGTAAACATGAGTTTATGTCTCAATCTCTAGTTTCAAGTCTTCTTCAATACAGCATGATGTTCATTTAGTACATTATGGTCCATTTAGAGTCACACAGACCATAAAGCAGGGGATGCTTTAGGGCGGGGCTACACAGTGATTGACAGGTCGCTATGTCACTCCTCCGCTTACCAAATATGGTAACTTCTATTAATAGGTTAGGAAAAAATAACAACATGGCATTGACCGTAATCCAAGATGGCGACGGTGAAATCGCCGAACTCAAGACTTCATAACATCAGTCCACCAACCAATGTGTGATGTCACCATGACTACGTTATCATATACCGTCTGTGGTTTTTATGCACACAGGCTTCTACCATTCGCCTTTTTAATCGAAAAACCGATTATTTTCTAGTGCAGCTGTTCATCTGTTGTGCTGATG
The DNA here is from genome assembly GCF_949748355.1 of Melanostigma gelatinosum. NCBI lineage: Eukaryota > Metazoa > Chordata > Actinopteri > Perciformes > Zoarcidae > Melanostigma > Melanostigma gelatinosum. The sequence continues at coordinate 31,300,759 of NC_136635.1, forward strand.
ATTCAACCAGAAGAGTTTCTTGTCCATTAAAAGCCTTTGAAGTCATTTCACATGAGAAAATGAATGGGACCCTTCAAGTAACTCCTCCGACTCCTATCTCCCTGATTTGAACATGAGGCTGTGTTGAGCTCAAGTCTCTCTCTCTCTCTCTCTCTCTCTCTCTCTCTCTCTCTCGCGCTCTCGCTCTCTCTCTCGCTCTCTCTCGCTCTCTCTCTCTCTCTCGCTCTCGCTCTCTCGCTCTCTCTCTCGCTCTCTCTCTTGCTCTCTCTCTGTCGCGCTCTCTCTCTCTCTCTCTCTCTCTCTCTCTCTCTCTCTCTCTCTCTCTCTCTCTCTCGCTCTCTCTATTCCCTCCCTTGTTGTGGTGTAAGTGATGTTGACCACTCTGACTGGAGCTCTCTAGAGAGCTGAAGGCCACGCTGTGCGTTGGGAGCAGAGTGCACTCATCAGTGTGGACTGCAGCCTTCAGTTAGCATTACAGCTCTGCTCAGCTTTACAGTCCAGAGTCCTGCTCCCACATCCAACCTGTGCCCCTGCTGACCCGTCTCACCCTCACACAGATGGGGACGGCTGGAAGTTAACTTGGGTCCCGCAACACATGCAGAGTAACGAGACGCATGCGTAATGCTCCGTGGCAGAGGATTAATGCAGCTGGTGTGGAGGGCTGCAGGTCACATGTTGAGATCGGACCGCAAGACACATGGCTGGTTTCGGCACGTGTGTGTGTGTGTGTGTGTGTGTGTGTGTTTGTGCATGTGCATGCATGTGGAATGTGTGTGCAGTGTTGTATATTTGTAGTTGCCAATTTTTGATCTGGGAGTTTGTTTGATCGATAATGATGTAATGATGTCTGTAAATAGTTTGTCCAACAGCTTCTTTTTGCTCAGTTTACAATGATGTAAAATGGAAACGAGAGTCTGCAGCCCAAAGTCACGGCTCCACTGAGGACGCAGCAGAAATTATGCAATGATTTAATTCGACCACTCTTACAAGCTTGAGTCCAACAGAGACGGCAGGAAACATCAGGCAAACCTACAGAACCCCAAACATGAATGACGACTAACCGACAGTGAAAAAAGACGAATAAATACTCATCAGACAACCAGATACAGGTGGGCAAGCTGATTGGTGGAAGAAACAAAGGATACAAAAATGAACACATGGTGATACACAGAAAAAAAGGATGGGAAACCACAAAGACAGGAAGTCAAACAAACACAAGACACAAGTAACGGGAAACTTCAAAATAAAACAGGAAACAGACTAAACAACAAAAAAAACAAGATTGTGACCGAGGCACTTTGAGCTTAATGCTAACGTCAGCATGCTAACATGCTCGCAGTGACAATGCTAACATGCTGATGTTTACCAGGTTCATTACCTCAGTAAACATTGTAAACATGAGTTTATGTCTCAATCTCTAGTTTCAAGTCTTCTTCAATACAGCATGATGTTCATTTAGTACATTATGCTCCATTTAGAGTCGGTACCCTCGGAGTATTTGTGTGTTTTTAAGAGCTTAGGGGGCTGATTCCAGGTTCCCCGAGATCTGGATTGTTGCTCTCTAGATTGTTGCTCTCTAGCCTTGGGAACCTTCCCGTTGATTGCTCTTGCTCTGCAGAGCGTGAGGGATGGAGGTCGGAGAAGAAAAGCGGCCACTGCAATCCATCTAGCTGGAACACTCCACACACCGTAAACCATCCGGCTCTTCCTCCGTGCTCTTTGCTTTGGCATTTTAACGTTTGCAGAGGAGACTTCCCCTCCTCCTCTCTTTAGGCCCGATAGCTTGCTGCCGAATCACAAAGTAAATGTTTGCAAGGAGGAGAAAATGACAGGGAGAAGCAAAGAAGAGAAGCTGGACTGAGTTGAATCATGGCAGAAGGTTTCGAGGTGACTGTACGGCAGAGCCGAAAACAAAAAGAAAGGCTGGAAGTTGCTGCGACCCTCGACGGGAAATGTGCGCAAAGTCAACACGCTGTCAGAGAAACAAGTTTCAGCAGAGCAAACCAACCAGATCAAACTGTCCCTGAACACGTGTGTGTGTGTGTGTGTGTGTGTGTGGGTGTGTGTGTGTCATGCAGAAGCCCGGCTGTGACTCCATCTTGGGCTCAAAGCAGCAGGAGGACGCCTGCATGGTGTGCGGAGGACTAAACACCACCTGCCTGCACCACAAGAGCGTGTACCAGAGCAACGGTCTGGAGGCAGGTAGGATCATATTATCTCCACCAGGAATCAGCAGCTTCAGAGCCAGCGCGGTCTGGGGGATATTTCCATAATCATGTTAGTCATTCCAGTTCAGCCACGAGGTCATTGTTCTCTGCCGGAGTGAGAGTTAACCATGGTAACCTGTTGGCCGCCGTCCAGGAAGAACTTCAGCTTAACAACACGTCCTCCAAACTTACAGTCGTCGAGACGTCAGGAAGAACACAGTGTTCACACTGTTGGCTCGCTGCCTGCACTGGAACAGACTGCTCACATCACACACAGGAAGGTTTTCTGCTCAAAAATAACATTATTTAAAGAAGTCGGAATAATAACAATAATAATAATAACTTTATCTTTACAGTACCTTTAAAATCTGAGTTTGCAAAGTGATTTATTTACATTTTCATATAAATTGTTGAAATTGTATTCAACCACCACATGATTAGATCATTTTTCTGATGACAAAATGTGTTGAAATCGTCCCCGGCTGTTCCCCCCTCACAACAGGATATGTATGTAAATATTGAACATGTTTAATATTTGCGACCTGAAATTGGTACGGCCATGATGGACTCCCGACCAGATTGTGGGATGTAAAAAACACTCTTAACATACCTCACAACAAAGGATAAACCTGGGCCTTGCTGACCACGGTCTGAAGGGGGGAATCGAACCCGTGATCGTCTTGATTCTCCTGTTGTGTGCTCTGTAATCTGCATTAGGAGGCGAGGAGAGATCCTGTGCAGAAACATCAACATAGTCAACAATATATTCAGACATTTAAAAACATTGGTCCCTTGCTTCAAAACCCTTTGAAAGGCGGGGCTAACTGTGATTGACAGGTCGCTGCCGCTACCAGACCCATATACGGCGTCTCTACGTCATTCCTCTGTATTTCAAATGTGGTCACTTCTTTTCATTGGGTGCAAAAAACGCCGGCCACAATGGCTCCGCTGTGAGCAAAAGGAAAACAGGCTGATGAAGGCGCTTCGTTTGGGCGACTCCACAGACCGTGGGTGGTTTGTTTTCTGTCCTCCTGCAGCTGCGTTTCCCAACGGACGGAGAACCGATGCACAAACATCTCTCCTCACAAGGTCAGACACTGACGGCCTCGAGCTCTTAACTCTGGCGCGTCCTCAATGGCGGCGCTACGTCTTCATGTCGCTGAAGGCCCCGCAGATGAACTTTGTGAACAGTTCCTCTCGGAGGTAACCGGGGACAACCAAAGTCACCCGCTGTAATGAATGAAGGGGGGGGGGGGCACAGAGCGGCCCCAGAGGAGAAATATCACTCTGTGATGGATGATTGTGTTGCAGCTCGTTCATAGATCGTCTGTCTCTCTGCTCGTGAAACCGATCCTGTAAAGTTTAATGACAGTTAATCAGTCCTGATTTTACTTTTTATAATGACAGACGATCAACGCGTCTGTGTTCGGCAAGTTACTGATCAGTTACTGATTACATATCAGTCACTGATTACATATCAGTGACTGATTGATGAAAAGATGTCAGATGATGATGATTCAGTGTGCTGTTCAGAGAAGGAGCACACAGCGCGTGGTACAAAGTGAAGGCCTGCAGCCATCTGGTCCGTTTCAAGTGGCTGCACTCCTCAAACCACAGAGCCCTAATAATGGAACACTTTAATGTGTAGAGACGTGCAGCTGCTGTTGGATTTATTCATTAATACCGAGGAGCTTTAAAAAATAATGAATGACTAATTAATAGCCACCACGTGCTGCAGGTCGGGCTCGATGAGACTCGTCTGTTGGCGTCTCCTGCGTCGAGGCGACACTCGTTCAAAGGTCATGTTCACTCAGCTGGACCATAAAGAAACTTAAATATTCATTGAAAAGTGCTCTTTCAGTCAGATGTTTCTTCAGCGGTGACAGTGAGCCTTGTTTTACAGGAAACGTCACGTTAAATTGTGCTTTCAAATGTCTGCATCTGCTCGGTGGAAGTTTGTACTCGTGTAGAGCAGAAGACGTCTTTTGTTTCGTTGGAGAAGCTGGTGGAGCTGGTCGCATCGGCTGCTTGACATGAATCCTGTGTAACCTCCTCAGGTGATGATGATTAGTTGACGTTGTGCAAAATGAAGCGTTCCATGTGGACACCAGTGGATTTCATTTTTGGAGGAACATAACAGTCCTTTGCCTTCAGCTTGGTCTTGTTATTGCGGTTTTAGTGAAAGTTACAATCTTGATTTCTTTTTTGTTCTCTTTGGCGGCACCAGTGGTGATAATCTGTAATTGCAGGTGGTTTTGCGATTTCACTGTCACTTGTTTTTGAAGTTTCATCATCTGCAGTCATAATAACTGTCGCTGTCGCAACGATCACAGTCAATACGAACGCATCAAACGTGAGCACTCAACTGGAAATAGCTGCGCAAAGGAGTCCAATGCTGTCAAACAAAAGCAAAGCTTTTAAAGGTACTTTTATTCTTTTATTGTGAACTTTTAACATTTCCTGATTCTGCTGCTTCAAGATAAAAACTTTTAAAGAACAAAATAATGGGTCACTTTTAGTGTTATTCACCAAATTAGCAGATCATTCGCTGCTTTTTTTCAATAAAACAAGTCCACTTATACTGCAAGTAGGAAGAGTGAGCAAAACTGCCTTTTATCGTGAAGAATGTACAGGAAATGAAATGTGTTATCAGCAGTTTTACAGCTGCTCCTTCGATCCAATCAGGCAGGCTGCACATGTGTACGGACACAGCTGAGCATCCGATCTCAACAGTCCCATTGAGAAGACAAGTGTAACGACGGCCTCAGTTGCTTTGAGATCACATCCCAGTGTAAACGTGGGCGAATCCGGAATCAATGCAGCAGACGGCCTTAAGTGATTGTTTGACACTAACTTGTAATGTTCTCCTTTGTTTAGATTAAAACAACTTCAAGTCGCTCGACTTTAAAAGCCATCTGAGGCTTTTTCTCTTCTTGGCCTCACTTTCAAAACGTTTCCTTTCATCATTTGAAGTCGTTAAAAATAGAAAGAAGGGGAAAGTGATATTAAAAGCAACCCTCTAACTGAGTGTCTCTTTTTGCCAGGCGGACCTTTTGGATACAACGAAGTGGCCATGATACCAGCTGGAGCCACCCACATCCGAGTGACCGATAACAGCAGGAACTATCTCGGTAAGATGCAGCCCGAGTCCCGCACGGGACACCTGGCCTGCTGCTGATCAGCTCCAGCTTTCTGCAAGAAGACTCACTTTGCGTCACTGCTCTACGGCTGCAGTGCAAATCAGGCAGTTAAAGTAGCTCCTAGACTTGCAATAACTTCCTCTCCCCGGAGACAGGAGAGGCTCAGCAGTCCCATCTGGTCTCTGGTCCTGCTGTGGGAGTTTTCCAGGCAGCATAATAACCAAGGACATCTATTCTCATCCGTGTTTATGGGACCAAAATAAAACAGCCCCCTCCAAATTGGCTCACACTGTGGTCTTGAAACAACTCGTAAAGGCTTTATCTGACCACTGGGGCGAGGCAGGTGAAGGTACTTGTTTCCATTTCATGTCATGGAAAATCCCTCTTCCACCACTGAGGAGAGGCAGCTGCCATATATAGCCAGCTGATATATTTCTGTTTCTGACAGCCTGCCTTTACCTCAACACGGCCCTCTTATATGGAGAGATAATTGACCCCTTGCTCAGTCCCGCCCCTCAAAGGCAGAATGGACAATCAGAGCGTAGCATCATCCAGCTCCAACCAGCGTATCCGTCGTATCAACACAACTATCCGTCTCTGCTCCACAGACTCGATGGTTTCAGATGTTCTTCATGTTCAGGCGGGAAACGTTAAAATATACGTTTCTAAAACGTTCCGTTTCTACCAGGCGACAACCTCCATTTCTGACAAGTGAGGCCAATGCGGAAGTGTCTTAAAGCTGCATTCTCTCTAGTGTCCACCAGGGGGCGACTCCTCTGGTTGTATAGAAGTCTATAGAAAATGACTCTACTTCTCTCTTGATTTATTCCCTCAGTAAACATTGTAAACATGAGTTTATGTCTCAATCTCTAGTTTCAAGTCTTCTTCAATACAGCATGATGTTCATTTAGTACATTATGGTCCATTTAGAGTCACACAGACCATAAAGCAGATGAGGCTACCTTGTGATTGTATAGGACGCCTCTACGTCACTCCTCCGAATTCCAAATATGGATCCTTCCGTTCACTGGTTGCATAAAGCCAAGATGGCGACAGCGAAATCCCCGAACCCGAGGCTTCAAAACAGCCGTCCACAAACCAATGGGGGACGACACGACGACAACGTCCATTCTTAAATACAGTCCACGATAATATTCATTCAGGGAGTGCAGTTAGTGACAGTGTGGGCTCCGTGGTATCTTCATGGAGTAGCAGTGGGAGCGGGGCTCAGCGTCGACTCAATTACAAATATTTGACTCCTGAACAACACCAAACTTCCTTCCTTCCTTCTCATGACCCTCGTCCAGCCCTCCAGAACGGTCGCTCACAGTTTGTGATCAACGGTAATTGGAAGATCAACATTCCAGGCGAGTACAATGTTGCCGGGACGAAGCTGCTGTACCGGCGCTCGGCAGACACCTGGGAGAGCTTCGAGGTCCCAGGACCGACCAAGGAAGACCTCCATTTAATGGTAAGAGCTCCAAGATACTGGCGCAGGACAGTTTGGTCATCATCTGGTCTCAGGAGCTGCAGATCTCTTTACGTGACTCTCTTACTTATCCTGCTCATCATTTAGCATTTCACAATGCAAGAAAAACATCCGGTTTGAATCAATATTTAATTGTTTCCATTCAGACCCTGTGCAGGTATTTCGCAAGCAGACCTGGCTCAGCCACCAAACAGCTGTTCACTGTTGCTTCCTCCTGAGATACTGTAAGAACACTGTTGTAGTCTGCTGCTGGTTGATGGTGGTTGTAAGCATCCTCTGAACACTATGTACTCTTTGTTTCCTTTGGCACGTTCTACATTTTAGCGAGAATGAATGCAACAGCACTTGTGACCTCTTCCTGGGGGCTGGTGCTCTGATTTATTGCCGATAATGTGTCTTCGTACTCTTGTAAACCTAAATGTAAGGTTTAAGGGTTAACCCTCGGGTTAAGACGGCCTTTATCTCAGGCTTTGTAAGGCATAAGGACAAATGTCATGCATTCAGTCGCCATGACTTTTCCTTCATCCCCCCTTTTACCTTTAGGACTACACCTGGACCAGACCTCCCAAAAGGTTTCAGTGAGCACGAAGAAAATTCTTTAGATTTTGTCAAATCGGATAATAGCAAATTTACTACAAGGAACTTTTATTTTGCGGTGATTTCTGGCGCCCCCTGTGGACTAAAGAGGTAGTGTTCCTGAGCACCAGCGTCTCTTTAGAAAACCTCTCATGTTACTGCAGCAGGTCTGACAGTCTGCCCCTCTCAGTCCTGGTTCTGGTTCTCCCGTGCCTCCCTTCCCTCCAGCAGGTCCAGAGAGGAGAAGCTCTGCTCCTGGAGGAGGAGGAGGAGGAGGAGGAGGAGGAGGAGGAGGAGGAGGAGGAGGAGGAGGAGGAGGAGGAGGAGGAGGAGGAGGAGGAGGAGGAGGAGGAGGAGGAGGAGGAGGAGGAGGAGGAGGAGGAGGAGGAGGAGGAGGAGGAGGAGGAGGAGATGCTGCTGCTGCTGCTGCTGCTGCTGCCGGGAGCTGAGCTCTCCTCCTCCCTCCGGAGCTCCGACTGCAGGTCCAAGGCTGCAGGTGAAGCCGGATCTGGGTCTGCAAATGTCACCACAGTCAGAAAAAAACCATGTTGACGTTGAGCGCTTTTCAACTATGAGTTGAATTTTTTTCAAAAATGTGAGGCGCATTAAGCGTAAAAACGCGGGACCCTGAATGCTGCACTTTGAAATAAATTATGAAGGCAGATGAATACCAAAGAAAAAGATTCAAAACCTTTCCAGGCCAGTCCTGATGTTTCCATGCTGTCCTTGTGTGCAGGTGCTGGCAACAGACAGGAACCCAGGCATCGAGTATGAGTACTGGCTGCCCCCAGGCCAATACGCCCTCCACCATGGGAGGAGTCCACTGCGTCAAGCTCAGCACACTGCCAACTACCTTCCCTGGGATCAACCCACCACCACCACCACCACCACCACCACCACGACCACCACCCGACCCCCCCCTGTCACCACCCGACCCCATTGGTGTAAGTCCAGCCTCCAGCTTCACCCTTAAATATATTCATAAAACCGAAACCAGGAGGTATCCTCCGGATCTTAAAAGTGAAGCCAGAGCTTCATGTGTTAAAGCTGCATTCTCTCTAGTGTCCACCAGGGGGCGACTCCTCTGGTTGTATAGAGATTGACAGGCGTTGTCCAGGCTGAGATTTTTCCGTTTATTTTCTTTTCTCACAACTTTAATCCTTTCACAGTGTGTTTTCACTTCATGGAAGTTAATGTAACATTTTGGTCGCCTAAAAATGTCTTATTCAGCATTTGGTTGTCCTTAGCTCCGCCCTCTTGTTTCTTTTCTGGTTGCAAAAAACCAAGATGGCAACAACCAAAAACAAACCAATGGGTGACGCCACGAGTCTGTGGGAGAAACCAGTGAGAGTACGCTAGATATTAAAACGTATTCAACTGAAGACCTCGCCCAGCGTTGCCAACTATGTTCCAGTGAAAGTAGCGAGCAGCACGAGCTACAAAAGTCTCTTTTGTTTCTGTCAGATAATTAGAGTTCTAGATTGCTTTAACACAATATATTTAAGGTGTTCCTCACTGGCTTTGGTCCACAACATCCCATCAGTCAGTCTGCCAGAACTTTGTGACTGTGGAAAATCGTAGGCGGTAATGAAATAATCTTTGGATACTTTGAAAAGCTCTGAGCCGAAGCAGCAGGAGCAGCTGCAGCGTTTTCTAGTAATCAGATCTTATATCTGTTTCCATGTGTAGTCTGGGATCAGGCTGAGATGGAGATTCTCAGATTAACTTTCCGTGTTCCTTCAACCTTTGATGGAGTTTCAGCTGACACGGCTTAAGTCGAAGACGACCTAACTTTAATTTCAGCGTGAACTCCTGTGACAGTCTTTTATTGCCTCGACATGAACAGACGCAGACTGTCTGCAGCATTGTGATGTTGTGAATTTTCCGTCAGCATTATGTTTCAAACACACTTCTATTGATCAAAGTGAAATCCCTGCACACCCTCACAGGTGTTTCCTGTCATGCGCTAATCAGAAGGAGCTAACAGGTGCAGCAAACTAAGAGGAGAAGGAGGTGACCGTCAATCAATCGCAGTCCGACCGCGCCCACGAAGCCCCGAGTGGAGCGCCGACCGGGCACGATGAGCGGAAACACCTGTCCGTCGTTACGTCACAGTGGATTTAAAAGAGTTCATCTACATGCTGAAGCTGAGGAATGCAGCTGGTGTATCTGTCATGATAAACCTGCAGTACACATGGCCGGAATTCCTCCTCAAACACTCGCATTCACATGGAAATCTGCAACCAGCCTGAGGACTTAAATAAATCTGAGTAGCTGCTCTGGAAACATTGGATTCGTGCCAAACACAGTCTGACTCTTGATGATGGCAGAAATAGTGTGTGAATTAGTTTGTTGGGTAACAAGTCGCTGAGTCTGGTCATGATTTCTGTTGTTGGGCAGGATATGATGAGGTCACAGGGATCTGGAACTCGATGCTGGATTATGTATTTTATCTTTTTGTGACAAACCTCATCGCCACGTTATAGAACTTAAACAAATTAAATCACAGAATTCTCTCACTCTAAACAGAAGCAGCTGTTTACAACATTGTTGACAACACTGTGTGTGTGTGTGTGTGTGTGTGTGTGTGTCACTAGTTTTAAGGCCTGTGAAGCCGCCCCACCAATCTCCACACCACAACCGCCGCCAGCCCATCCTGCCCCGTCTGGAGCGGGAGGAGAACCACAGAAACCTGCTGCCTCAGCCTCCACCTGGAAGTATGTTCACCGATCCCCCAACTCCACCCGCCCCGTCCCCCAACGAGCTAAGACCAGCTGCCCACGAGCCGCCAAACCGTCCGCTTCATACAACTCCCATCAAGACAGCAAACATGCGTATTTGTCAAAAAGTCATTTTTAAGGTGTTTATTTGTGAGCTTGTTTCTGCTCGGTTTACTCTGCAGGGCATTGTGGGAAATGTCGGCGGGTTAAAGGTCGAAGGGAACGCCAGAGACAGTATTGCCAGAAGGACTTTGGTGAGTGTGAGCCTGAAAACGACAGGATGCTAACTTCATCTTATCTCTTGAACATTTGATTGAACTCTTCTCTGTTTCCTGTCAGTTTTCCGGGGCCGAGTCCTCGGGAAGCTGTACCGCGGCGAGGAGACGCGCTACGACGTCCAGATCATCCACACCTACCGAAACGGCTTCCGCCTGGAGCACCGAGAGTTCCTGTGGGTCCCGAATGTGTGCGACTGCCCCCGCCTGGAGGAGGGGAAGCAGTACATACTGATGGTCCGGCGCCACATTAACTATGAGCGCACGCTGAACCGCATCCTGCTGGATGAGGAGAGCTACGTGGTGCCGTACAGACCCAGAGAGGACCAACTGCTGCTGTCCCTCGAAAGACTCTGCAGCAACAGAGGAGCCAAACAGCCCGCAGAACGGACGGGATGAGTGAGTGTGTGTGTGTGAGCGTGTGTGTGTGTGTGTGTGTGTGTGTGTGTGTGTGTGTGTGCGTGTGTGTGTAGCTTTATTCACTTCCAGCGTTTCATTTCTGGACCTTCAAACATCACCAGACTCCAGATGTGATCCGTAGTCGATGGTCTGATGAATCCGAGTGGCATCACTGGAGAAAATGAGCGTTTCGGCCTCATTTGAAACTCGCCACATTAAGAAACCAAAAGGACTCCACGTTTATTTAAAGCCAGCTTGCTGTACCATAGAGAGCACTTTAGGTGGATGCTTGTGCCCACCTTTAAACACGTACCAAAGAGAAGAACCTCGACTGAAATGGCCTTTTTGTTATTGCTGTTTTTCCACAGCTGTCATTTCATTTTTGTTTTTATATTATTGTATTTTTGTGTTTAGACTTAAAGGAAAAGTTCACCCAAAAACACGCAGACTAAGAATGACTTCATTCCTATAACACAACATTTTGACTTTGTCTCCTGCTTATTTCTGGGGAAACAGACTCACCCAGATACTGAAGCACATGGTCGTCTTTCTGGAGCCGCCATGATGAAGCTGATGGTCATAACTGAAACCTAAAGTATCTTTAAATGATGTCTGAGACTCCAGTGCTTCTATGTTGAGCAACCTTCGACGTGTCTTCATTCTAGTGTCGAGCTTATGTTACTTTTGAAGTACTTTTTTGCGCATTTCCATCGACTGGTTTGGAGCAAATGAACTCGGCTGCAGCGTAGTTTGGTGAGAGGTTGGTGCTGGAGGCTACTCATGGATGTAATCCGCCAGGAAACAGAGTAGAAGAAGAAAAAGAGTTCGCAAACCACAAACAAAGCCAGTGGACTTGGTCGTCGAACCGTCTGTGAGAGAGAAAACATGTGAATGGGAACAGTTACCCGATTAGGAACAAATTCCTGCAGACATCTCTCCATTTCTTTGGTAGATGTTGGACCAGAGATGAGTAGATGATGACCAACCTCTTCTTCTTCTTCTCTGTTTACTGGCGTCTTACAGCCATGTGTAGCCTACAGCGCCACTTCTGACCAGACTGCGATGTAGCCATGGACATTCGCCATGCAAACACGCCTGATTTGCTTCTTTCTCTTAATATCCGTTTGACAATAAAATGGAAACATTTGGAACATCAGCATCAGAAAACATACCTCCTGAACCCGCTGCTCACCCAGTCGCACGAAGTCCAATAGATTCTTCTCTTCTAATCATTTTAAATGAAATTCTAAAGTCTGACTGTGATGCCACCGATCATCGTCTGAACGGGACATGTGACTGCAGCTCAACAAGTTCAATTTGCATGTTTCAGCACCAGGATTTAGAGGTTTTCTTTTAGGTGTAACTCGAGATAAAACATATTGCTTCATATGTATGAAAAATAATAAGCTTAAACCACAACTCATGAACTTGTGAGTCACTTGTTTAACGTCTTTCGTAGTGTCTGTTTTGTGGTATTCATTTTTTTATAGTGTGTTAAATCAGGTCTGCTTTGTGATACTTTACGTGAAAGAGATTATGAAATGTACAGTATTTTATTGTGTGGCACTGATTAACTACAAGTATACTAAAGTATAATTTGACTATAATTGTTTTGAGAAAACTTGCAGTCGGTTGAATAGTTAACTTCTGTGTTTTGCATTTGATATAACAAACCTCATCTACGTGTGCCAAAATAATATCTTTGTACATTTTGTCCATAAAGTGAATGAAAATAATGATCCACTCTTGTATTTAAACTTATAATAAACTTTCACAAAAACCAACATCGCCGACAGGAGAACAGCAGCGTTTTTAAGAAAACAATGTATTTACAGAAAAAAGCTTCACATCTACAACAAAGGAAGCACTCCATTTAAACTACAGATAATACAACGAAGTATTTATTTCAGCCAGATCGCTGCTCGTATAATATAATATCATTGTCAGGAAGTCATCGCAGACACTCGGCTCAGCGTCCCTTCAGTGGAGAAACCAGTCTCAGGTTTCCGCAAATTCAGTGATATACGTAATCAGTCACAAACGTAACTTCATATCTCAATAGGTGAGTTGTCGTACTCACTGACTACGGATCCTTTGTTATGGTGGACACACGAATCAAACGCATCCACGTGAACCTTCAGAACTCGTGACTTAATGATGCTTCACGTGTTAAAGCTGCATTCTCTCTAGTGTCCACCAGGGGGCGACTCCTCTGGTTGTATAGAAGTCTATGAGAAAATGACTCTACTTCTCACCTAATTTTGGACGTAACATGCCACCACCAAGTATTGTGCTTCTAGGAGCTCGTGGTCATTTCCCGTATTTCAGCAGACGGGACGACTTCATCTGAAGGCATGAGACAGAAAGCTTCTGTCCCTTCTGGAAGTTTTAGGGTTTTTGTTTTTGTGTTTTTTGAGCACTCTTGGTTTCAATTTTCTAAGTTTTCAAAATAGAGTAACACATACAAAATAAAAATGTAAACAAGAATCAAGTGCATGAGGAGCTATATAGCAACAAAATGCGAGCATGCATCGTGTTCCTCAAAAGCATAATATCTTTTGCCCAAATATGACAAACGTCTTGTGTAGAACTTTAATTAAAGAACATCAACGATGTCTGTCCGTCTCTGAGCATTTAAAGGTCCATCTGTTGTCCTCGGGACACTTCAGGTTCATATTTCTACACATGAACGGATCTTTCTTTGGCTTCAGGCTGGAAATGAGAACCAACTCTGACTTTGCCTCAGTTGGTGCGTTTCCATCGACCTGTCTTCATGCACCGTTTCCAATTTGCGCATCAGAAAAGAAATGCAGAAAATTTAACAAAAGAAATTGAAAAATCACAAAAAAGTTTTTGCTGAGGTGGAAGAGTTGATGCGGCGATAAAAGCCAGATGCGCCAAAATGCAACCGAAACAGATTTAGCGAATAAATTATGACGCACATGAAGCTGAAGAGACGAAAAACAGTCTGGTCATCGCTCCACATATATATATGTGTATATATATATATGTGTATATATATATACATATATATATGTATACATATATATATATATATATATATGTATATGTATACATATATATATATATATATATATATATATATATATATATATATATGTATACATATATATGTATACATATATATATATATATATATATATATATATATATATGTATGTATATGTATGTATATATATGTATGTATATGTATGTATATATATATATATGTATATATATGTATGTATATATATATATGTATATATATGTATGTATATATATATATATATATATATATGTATGTATATATATATGTATATATATATATATATATATATATATATATATATGTATATATATATATATATATATATATATACATATATATATATATATACATATATATATGTATATATATATGTATATATATATGTATATATATATATATATATATGTATATATATATATATATGTATATATATATGTATATATATATATGTATATATATATATATATATATATATGTATATATATATATATATATATATATATACATATATATATATATATATATATATATATATATATATATATATATATATATATATATATGTATATATATATATATATATACATATATATATATATACACACATCACATATACATCACGTTTTCTCCATCGTTTTTCAAAGTTTGAGGATGTGCTGTTTTAATCATCTCGCTGAGCCCTCCTCTGTGCTCCTCTGTGCTGGTGTAACGTGTTCCACTGCTTATCTCGATGAACTCATAATAATAAGAAGTGGCTGGAAGAGGCTTTCATTTCACAGACTCAGTTAAAATACGAGACAAAGTTCCTAATTGACTGAACTGTTGCAATTAAATAGTTTCTGTCTGTACATTTTCTGGTTTGTAACTGTTAGCACGAAATGAAATAAAGTTCATGCTGTTGTTATGATTGTTATTATGAAACTACAGTGTGACTGTTCCAGTCATTGTCATTCCAGCAGATTATTTCAAACTGCAGCCGTTACATCTGAGTTTATTAGTCCTTAATAAATGATCAAACATTCATTTGACAGTTTGGGGTACACGCCTGTTTGTTTATTTGTTGAGAGTTAGCTGAGAAGATCTACACCAATCTCTTATGGGCCTTTAGCTGGGAGTTGATTAGCTTTAGCGTAGCATAAAAGCTGGAAACATGAGGTCCAAAGCTCAAAAACACATCGAGCTGCACCTCAAAAGTGAAAACAAACGATCACGTTACATCTCGTCTGTTTAATCTGCGTGCAAACAGAAATCAACGGGTTGTGGTTTTACGCATTTCCCAAAATGTTGAACTCATTTTTGAAGGCTTCCACTGTGACTCTTGGTAACTGAATTTGCTGAGAGATGATGATTGAAATGTATTGCATCCTCGTGAAATGTCTGTATGATGTCGCAGCCTGGTCTCCTAAAAATCACGTCTCCGTACGACGAAGCCGCGTCATCGATATCTTCACAAATACGTTTCTAATCGTAGTCTGAGGAGGTCCGCGCTGGGGGGGACGTCTGGTGGATGGGAGGCTCAAACTAACAGGACTTTCACCCAGGAGACCATTGTTCGTGTCACAAAAGTCAACGTGCCCTTATTCACATCCGTAACTCAAATAACGTAACAAGCGTACCTGTTTTAAGCCAAAACATTGTTTTTAGTGAACCTGACAAAGTAGTTTTGGTATGTTTTTGTTTTATTTCAATTTAAAACATTAACCATGTGTTTAAAAAGGGTTTTTTTGTTCTGATGTTAGAATCCGAGGACGGAGGATGTCGTTTGTTGTGCAGATTGTAAAAGATAAATGTGTGATGTTGGGCTGTACAAAATGTTGCTGTTACGTTTCCCTCGAAACATACTTGAGGATGCAGTTTCATGGAATGGGAACGTAGTTTCGTAGGAGACAATTTAAATTACCATTTGAGTTTAAAAAAAAGAAATGAAAGAGAGAAAGTCTGTTGTAGTGTTTGGTTGGGAAGAAAACCTTCACGTATGATCGACGGGCCTAAATATTCATCGAATTCCTTCGAGTGCAGTTGTGACCAACTGTTCTTGCGTCGGCGTTGGAGCATCTCTTGCCTCCACATTATGTGTGAACTCAACACAGTCGATGCAATGAGCCCACAGTTCTCCGTTTCCAACTCTGAGAAAGATTTGTTCATGATCGTTAGATCAGAGGACGAACGGGGCTTTCTGTTCTTTTCCTCTTATATGAAAGAAAACATGAAGTGGGATGTGAGCCTCTGATGCAATATTACAGCAAATATCTAGAATACTCCCTTATTACAATATCAACAGTCTAAAAAACAGCAAAACAATTAAACACACCACCACAATGAAAGTTCATGAATGTATCCGTCTTCATCCCTACTGACTGTAATGCCCAACATTACACAGCGAGAGCTCACCCCTTCTGATCCCTTTGGCAATTCATACTGTTCAGTGTGTTTCCAAACCACAGTCGAGTCCTCACACTGGTTCTAAAGTCACGGTGTGCAGCCGGTGACGTCACGGCTTTAACCAGCTCTTCGTAAATCAGCAGCAGGGCACCGAGCCTCCCGATTGGTCCGTCTCACAGCAGCGCGAGTCTTTGACCCATGTGACCTCGAATCACGCGGGACCTGTCGTCCACATCCTTTCACAGAGCTGGTCAGACGGTCACGGAGACGTGGCGAGGGGACGCCGCGCGGCGTTTGATGCGCGAGCGGCGAGGTCTGGATTGTGACCGGCAGCTGCACAGAGGGCCCAGCAGCAGCCAGAGGTAGAGGATGACGCAGGCCCAGCAGGACGACATCTTCACCCAGAAGGTCGACCAGCTGCCGTGGGTGAAGGTGGTCTCCAACACAGCTGACTCGTAGCTGGAGGAGGACAACAATGGTTAGCAACGGGGGGGACATTGAGTTGTTCCTCGTCTCTTTCATGTGACATTTCT